>NC_142777.1:27778199-28079270 GCF_988280905.1 Pimephales promelas
AGTGTTACCCCTTTCGTTTTTTTTTCATTTTTGGGCGAAAAATTAAGTTTCTCCAATCTTTTCAAAACTCTGGATTATGATAGAGGACCACGAGACTTTGACCTGAGTGCAAAAATGGAGGCTCTAGACCCTTCCAGAACTGAGATATCAAAATTCAAAATTTCGACCCGAAAAAAAACCGACAGTGTTACCCCTTTCGTTTTTTTCCGTTTTTGGGCGAAAAATTGAGTTTCTCCAATCTTCTCAAAACTCTGGATTATGATAGAGGGCTGTGACACTTTGACCTGAGTGCAAAAATGGAGGCTCTAGACCCTTCCAGAGCTGAGATATCAAAATTCAAAATTTCGACCCGAAAAAAAAACGACAGTGTTACCCCTTTCGTTTTTTTCCGTTTTTGGGCGAAAAATTGAGTTTCTCCAATCTTCTCAAAACTCTGGATTCTGATAGAGGGCCACGAGACTTTGACCTGAGTGCAAAAATGGAGGCTCTAGACCCTTCCAGAGCTGAGATATCAAAACTCAAAATTTCGACCCGAAAAAAAAACGACAGTGTTACCCCTTTCGTTTTTTTACGTTTTTGGGCGAAAAATTGAGTTTCTCCAATCTTCTCAAAACTCTGGATTCTGATAGAGGGCCACGAGACTTTGACCTGAGTGCAAAAATGGAGGCTCTAGACCCTTCCAGAGCTGAGATATCAAAATTCAAAATTTCGACCCGAAAAAAAACGACAGTGTTACCCCTTTCATTTTTTTTCATTTTTGGGCGAAAAATTGAGTTTCTCCAATCTTCTCAAAACTCTGGATTATGATAGAGGGCCACGAGACTTTGACCTGAGTGCAAAAATGGAGGCTCTAGACCCTTCCAGAGCTGAGATATCGAAACTCAAAATTTTGACCCGAAAAAAAACGACAGTGTTACCCCTTTCGTTTTTTTTTTTTCGTTTTTGGGCGAAAAATTTATTTTCTCCAATCTTCTCAAAACTCTGGATTCTGATAGAGGGCCACGAGACTTTGACCTGAGTGCAAAAATGGAGGCTCTAGACCCTTCCAGAGCTGAGATATCGAAACTCAAAATTTCGACCCGAAAAAAAAAACGACAGTGTTACCCCTTTCGTTTTTTTTCATTTTCGGGCGAAAAATTAAGTTTCTCCTATCTTCTCAAAACTCTGGATTCTGATAGAGGGCCACGAGACTTTGACCTGAGTGCAAAAATGGAGGCTCTAGACCCTTCCAGAGCTGAAATATCGAAACTCAAAATTTCGACCCGAAAAAAAAACGACAGTGTTACCCCTTTCGTTTTTTTTCATTTTCGGGCGAAAAATTAAGTTTCTCCAATCTTCTCAAAACTCTGGATTCTGATAGAGGGCCACGAGACTTTGACCTGAGTGCAAAAATGGAGGCTCTAGACCCTTCCAGAGCTGAGATATCGAAACTCAAAATTTCGACCCGAAAAAAAAAACGACAGTGTTACCCCTTTCGTTTTTTTTCATTTTTGGGCGAAAAATTAAGTTTCTCCAATCTTTTCAAAACTCTGGATTATGATAGAGGGCTGTGAGACTTTGACCTGAGTGCAAAAATGGAGGCTCTAGACCCTTCCAGAGCTGAGATATCAAAATTCAAAATTTCAACCCGAAAAAAAACGACAGTGTTACCCCTTTCATTTTTTTTCATTTTTGGGCGAAAAATTGAGTTTCTCCAATCTTCTCAAAACTCTGGATTATGATAGAGGGCCACGAGACTTTGACCTGAGTGCAAAAATGGAGGCTCTAGACCCTTCCAGAGCTGAGATATCTAAACTCAAAATTTTGACCCGAAAAAAAACGACAGTGTTACCCCTTTCGTTTTTTTTTTTCATTTTTGGGCGAAAAATTAAGTTTCTCCAATCTTTTCAAAACTCTGGATTATGATAGAGGGCTGTGAGACTTTGACCTGAGTGCAAAAATGGAGGCTCTAGGCCCTTCCAGAGCTGAGATATCAAAATTCAAAATTTCGACCCGAAAAAAAAACGACAGTGTTACCCCTTTCGTTTTTTTCCGTTTTTGGGCCAAAAATTGAGTTTCTCCAATCTTCTCAAAACTCTGGATTATGATAGAGGGCCACGAGACTTTGACCTGAGTGCAAAAATGGAGGCTCTAGACCCTTCCAGAGCTGAGATATCGAAACTCAAAATTTTGACCCGAAAAAAAAACGACAGTGTTACCCCTTTCGTTTTTTTTCATTTTTGGGCGACAAATTAAGTTTCTCCAATCTTTTCAAAACTCTGGATTATGATAGAGGGCTGTGAGACTTTGACCTGAGTGCAAAAATGGAGGCTCTAGACCCTTCCAGAGCTGAGATATCAAAATTCAAAATTTTGACCCGGAAAAAAAACGACAGTGTTACCCCTTTCGTTTTTTTCCGTTTTTGGGCGAAAAATTGAGTTTCTCCAAATCTTCTCAAAAATCTGGATTATGATAGAGGGCTGTGAGACTTTGACCTGAGTGCAAAAATGGAGGCTCTAGACCCTTCCAGAGCTGAGATATCAAAATTCAAAATTTCGACCCGAAAAAAAACCGACAGTGTTACCCCTTTCGTTTTTTTTCATTTTTGGGCGAAAAATTAAGTTTCTCCAATCTTTTCAAAACTCTGGATTATGATAGAGGGCTGTGAGACTTTGACCTGAGTGCAAAAATGGAGGCTCTAGACCCTTCCAGAGCTGAGATATCAAAATTCAAAATTTCGACCCGAAAAAAAAACGACAGTGTTACTACCCCTTTCGTTTTTTTCCGTTTTTGGGCGAAAAATTGAGTTTCTCCAATCTTCTCAAAACTCTGGATTATGATAGAGGGCCACGAGACTTTGACCTGAGTGCAAAAATGGAGGCTGTAGACCCTTCCAGAGCTGAGATATCGAAACTCAAAATTTTGACCCGAAAAAAAAACGACAGTGTTACCCCTTTCGTTTTTTTTCATTTTTGGGCGAAAAATTAAGTTTCTCCAATCTTTTCAAAACTCTGGATTCTGATAGAGGGCTGTGAGACTTTGACATGAGTGCAAAAATGGAGGATCTAGACCCTTCCAGAGCTGAGATATCAAAATTCAGAAGTTCCACCAAAAAAAAAAAAAACGACAGTGTTACCCTTTTCGTTTTTTTCGTTTTCGGGCGAAAATTTAAGTTTCTCCAATCTTCTCAAAACTCTGGATTATGATAGAGGGCTGTGAGACTTTGACCTGAGTGCAAAAATGGAGGCTCTAGACCCTTCCAGAGCTGAGATATCGAAACTCAAAATTTTGACCCGAAAAAAAAACGACAGTGTTACCCCTTTCTTTTTTTTTATTTTTGGGCGAAAAATTAAGTTTCTCCAATCTTTTCAAAACTCTGGATTATGATAGAGGACCACGAGACTTTGACCTGAGTGCAAAAATGGAGGCTCTAGACCCTTCCAGAACTGAGATATCAAAATTCAAAATTTCGACCCGAAAAAAAAACGACAGTGTTACCCCTTTCGTTTTTTTCCGTTTTTGGGCGAAAAATTGAGTTTCTCCAATCTTCTCAAAACTCTGGATTATGATAGAGGGCTGTGACACTTGGACCTGAGTGCAAAAATGGAGGCTCTAGACCCTTCCAGAGCTGAGATATCAAAATTCAAAATTTCGACCCGAAAAAAAAACGACAGTGTTACCCCTTTCGTTTTTTTCAGTTTTTGGGCGAAAAATTGAGTTTCTCCAATCTTCTCAAAACTCTGGATTCTGATAGAGGGCCACGAGAATTTGACCTGAGTGCAAAAATGGAGGCTCTAGACCCTTCCAGAGCTGAGATATCAAAACTCAAAATTTCGACCCGAAAAAAAAACGACAGTGTTACCCCTTTCGTTTTTTTCCGTTTTTGGGCGAAAAATTTAGTTTCTCCAATCTTCTCAAAACTCTGGATTCTGATAGAGGGCCACGAGACTTTGACCTGAGTGCAAAAATGGAGGCTCTAGACCCTTCCAGAGCTGAGATATCGAAACTCAAAAATTCGACCCGAAAAAAAAACGACAGTGTTACCCCTTTCGTTTTTTTCTGTTTTTGGGCGAAAAATTTAGTTTCTCCAATCTTCTCAAAACTCTGGATTATGATAGAGGGCTGTGAGACTTTGACCTGAGTGCAAAAATTGAGGCTCTAGACCCTTCCAGAGCTGAGATATCAAAATTCAAAATTTCGACCCAAAAAAAAAAAACGACAGTGTTACCCCTTTCGTTTTTTTTTTTCATTTTCGGGTGAAAAATTAAGTTTCTCCAATCTTCTCAAAACTCTGGATTATGATCGAGGGCTGTGAGACTTTGACCTGAGTGCAAAAATGGAGGCTCTAGACCCTTCCAGAGCTGAGATATCAAAATTCAAAATTTCGACCCGAAAAAAAAAACGACAGTGTTACCCCTTTCGTTTTTTTCGTTTTCGGGCGAAAAATTAAGTTTCTCCAATCTTCTCAAAACTCTGGATTCTAAAGGGGAGGGCCATGAGACTTTCACCTGAGTGCAAAAATGGAGGCTCTAGACCCTTCCAGAGCTGAGATATCGAAACTCAAAATTTCGACCAGAAAAAAAAACGACAGTGTTACCCCTTTCGTTTTTTTTCGTTTTCGGGCGAAAAATTAAGTATCCCCAATCTTCTCAAAACTCTGGATTATGATAGAGGGCCATGAGACTTTTACCTGAGTGCAAAAATGGAGGCTCTAGACCCTTCCAGAGCTGAGATATCAAAATTCAAAATTTCGACCCGAAAAAAAAACGACAGTGTTACCCCTTTCGTTTTTTTTCATTTTCGGGCGAAAAATTAAGTTTCTCCAATCTTCTCAAAACTTTGGATTATGATCGAGGGCTGTGAGACTTTGACCTGAGTGCAAAAATGGAGGCTCTAGACCCTTCCAGAGATGAGATATCAAAATTAAAAATTTCGACCCGAAAAAAAAAAACGACAGTGTTACCCCTTTCGTTTTTTTTCGTTTTCGGGCGAAAAATTAAGTTTCTCCAATCTTCTCAAAACTCTGGATTATGATAGAGGGCTGTGAGACTTTGACCTGAGTGCAAAAATGGAGGCTCTAGACCCTTCCAGAGCTGAGATATCGAAACTCAAAATTTCGACCCGAAAAAAAAAATGACAGTGTTTCCCCTTTCATTTTTTTTTTCGGGCGAAAAATTAAGTTTCTCCAATCTTCTCAAAACTCTGGATTCTGATAGAGGGCCATGAGACTTTCACCTGAGTGCAAAAATGGAGACTCTAGACCCTTCCAGAGCTGAGATATCAAAATTCAAAATTTTGACCCGAAAAAAAAAAACGACAGTGTTACCCCTTTCGTTTTTTTTCATTTTCGGGTGAAAAATTAAGTTTCTCCAATCTTCTCAAAACTCTGGATTATGATCGAGGGCTGTGAGACTTTGACCTGAGTGCAAAAATGGAGGATCTAGACCCTTCCAGAGCTGAGATATCAAAATTCAAAATTTCGACCCGAAAAAAAAAACGACAGTGTTACCCCTTTCGTTTTTTTTAATTTTCGGGCGAAAAATTAAGTTTCTCCAATCTTCTCAAAACTCTGGATTATGATCGAGGGCCATGAGACTTAGACCTGAGTGCAAAAATGGAGGCTCTAGACCCTTCCAGAGCTGAGATATCGAAACTCAAAATTTCGACCAGAAAAAAAAACGACAGTGTTACCCCTTTCGTTTTTTTTCGTTTTCGGGCGAAAAATTAAGTATCCCCAATCTTCTCAAAACTCTGGATTATGATAGAGGGCCATGAGACTTTTACCTGAGTGCAAAAATGGAGGCTCTAGACCCTTCCAGAGCTGAGATATCAAAATTCAAAATTTCGACCCGAAAAAAAAACGACAGTGTTACCCCTTTCGTTTTTTTTCATTTTCGGGCGAAAAATTAAGTTTCTCCAATCTTCTCAAAACTTTGGATTATGATCGAGGGCTGTGAGACTTTGACCTGAGTGCAAAAATGGAGGCTCTAGACCCTTCCAGAGATGAGATATCAAAATTAAAAATTTCGACCCGAAAAAAAAAAACGACAGTGTTACCCCTTTCGTTTTTTTTTCGTTTTCGGGCGAAAAATTAAGTTTCTCCAATCTTCTCAAAACTCTGGATTATGATAGAGGGCTGTGAGATTTTGACCTGAGTGCAAAAATGGAGGCTCTAGACCCTTCCAGAGCTGAGATATCGAAACTCAAAATTTCGACCCGAAAAAAAAAATGACAGTGTTTCCCCTTTCATTTTTTTTTTCGGGCGAAAAATTAAGTTTCTCCAATCTTCTCAAAACTCTGGATTCTGATAGAGGGCCATGAGACTTTCACCTGAGTGCAAAAATGGAGGCTCTAGACCCTTCCAGAGCTGAGATATCAAAATTCAAAATTTTGACCCGAAAAAAAAAAACGACAGTGTTACCCCTTTCGTTTTTTTTCATTTTCGGGTGAAAAATTAAGTTTCTCCAATCTTCTCAAAACTCTGGATTATGATCGAGGGCTGTGAGACTTTGACCTGAGTGCAAAAATGGAGGATCTAGACCCTTCCAGAGCTGAGATATCAAAATTCAAAATTTCGACCCGAAAAAAAAAACGACAGTGTTACCCCTTTCGTTTTTTTTAATTTTCGGGCGAAAAATTAAGTTTCTCCAATCTTCTCAAAACTCTGGATTATGATCGAGGGCCATGAGACTTAGACCTGAGTGCAAAAATGGAGGCTCTAGACCCTTCCAGAGCTGAGATATTTAAACTCAAAATTTCGACCTGAAAAAAAAAACGACAGTGTTACCCCTTACGTTTTTTTTTGTTGGCGAAAAATTAAGTATCTCCAATCTTCTCAAAACTCTGGATTCTGATAGAGGGCCATGAGACTTAGACCTGAGTGCAACAATGGAGGCTGTAGGCCCTTCCAGAGCTGAGATATCGAAACTCAAAATTTCGACCAGAAAAAAAAACTGACAGTGGTACCCCTTTCGTTTTTTTTTTCGGGCGAAATATTAAGTATCCCCAATCTTCTCAAAACTCTGGATTATGATCGAGGGCCATGCCACTTAGACCTGGGTGCAAAAATGGAGGCTCTAGACCCTTCCAGAGCTGAGATATCGAAACTCAAAATTTCGACCAGAAAAAAAAACGACAGTGGTACCCCTTTCGTGTTTTTTGTTTTTTTTGGGCGAAAAATTAAGTATCCCCAATCTTCTCAAAACTCTGGATTCTGATAAAGGGCCATGCCACTTAGACCTGAGTGCAAAAATGGAGGCTCTAGACCCTTCCAGAACTGAGATATCGAAACTCAAAATTTCGACCAGAAAAAAAAAAACGACAGTGTTACACCTTTCTTTTTTTGGGGGGGGCGAAAAATTAAGTTTCCCCAATCTTCTCAAAACTCTGGATTCTGATAGAGGGCCATGAGACTTTGACCTGAGTGCAACAATGGAGGCTGTAGGCCCTTCCAGAGCTGAGATATCGAAACTCAAAATTTCGACTAGAAAAAAAAACGACAGTGGTACCCCTTTCGGTTTTTTTTTTCGGGCGAAAAATTAAGTATCCCCAATCTTCTCAAAACTCTGGATTCTGATAGAGGGCCATGCCACTTAGACCTGAGTGCAAAAATGGAGGCTCTAGACCCTTCCAGAACTGAGATATCGAAACTCAAAATTTCGACCAGAAAAAAAAAAACCGACAGTGTTACCCCTTACTTTTTTTTTGGGAGGCGAAAAATTAAGTTTCCCCAATCTTCTCAAATCTTCTCAGACTTAGACCTGAGTGCAAAAATGGAGGCTCTAGACCCTTCCAGAGCTGAGATATTGAGATATTTAGAATGGCATAAATGCTACGTGGTAGTGATGTTACGTATGACACTGAAGCTTCGATGCGCGTATCACATATGCGACACAATTTCTAGTGAAGCCCCGTATCGGGGGTGTATTGGTTTTCCCAGAGTCATGTGATCGATGACAAATGAAGCCTCACTTTCTGTCCGATCACGTGCCAGTTTCGCTTTGGGTGTCAGAAGGCTATAAATATAATTCATTAACCCCAACACTGTGAAACAGCTTTTATTTCTAAATAAAAATAACTAAAAACTTTATCACCTTTCTGTCATTCCTACAGTTACATAAGCACTGTCACTGCCAAGTGTCATACATTTTAATCAGATGATCCTATCAGACAATGTTCTTATTCATTATGTGTGTGTGAGTGTGTGTGTGTGTGTGTGCAGAGTGAGAGATAGAGTAGGCCTACATTAAATCTTATTGAATCATATAAGCTTATAGTATATTTTATTGTCACACTTTAATGGGAAAAGTAATTTATTAAATGAACAAATCAAACACAAAAATGTAAGGTTTTTATTTGTATACATAACATTGAAACTCTGTAGTGTGTTATGGTTGCTTCATCTGCCAGAGCTTCTGGCTGCTTTATTTTAAATAAGCACCAGATGGCGCTGTTCTCGACACTCTCGAAGCTTTGAATCTTTTCCCGGAACAGTCAGGGGAAAGCCTCATTGCTTCATGAAGCTTCATTTCCCCATCCCTACTATGTGGTATCTCAATATCTCAGCTCTGGAAGGGTCTAGAGCCTCCATTTTTGCACTCATGTCTAAGTCCCATGGCCCTCTATCAAAATCCAGAGTTTCAAGAAGATCGGAGAACTCAAAATTTCGACCAAAAAAAAAAAAAACGACAGTGTTACCCCTGTCGTTTTTTTTTTTTTTGGTGCGAAAAAATAAGTTTCTCTAATCTTCTTGAAACTCTGGATTCTGATAGAGGGCCATGGGACTTAGACCTGAGTGCAAAAATGGAGGCTCTAGACTCTTCCAGAGCTGAGATATTGAGATCCCACGTAGAATTTATGCCATTATAAATATCTCAATATCTCATCTCTGGAAGGGTCTAGAGCCTCCATTTTTGCACTCATGTCTGAGTCCCGTGGCCCTCTATCAAAATCCAGAGTTTCAAGAAGATCAGAGAAACTCAAAATTTCGACCAGAAAAAAAAAACCGACAGTGTTACCCCTGTCGTTTTTTTTTTTTTGGGTGCGAAAAAATAAGTTTCTCCAATCTTCTTGAAACTCTGGATTCTGATAGAGGGCCATGAGACTTAGACCTGAGTGCAAAAATGGAGACTCTAGACCCTTCCAGAGCTGAGATATTGAGATATTTAGAATGGCATAAATGCTACGTAGTAGTGATGTTACGTATGACACTGAAGCTTCGATGCGCGTATCACATATGCGACACAATTTCTAGTGAAGCCCCGTATCGGGGGTGTATTGGTTTTCCCAGAGTCATGTGATCGATGACAAATGAAGCCTCACTTTCTGTCCAATCACGTGCCAGTTTCACTTTGGGTGTCAGAAGGCTCGAACTCCAGATCTCATTTAACAAGTCAATGTTACCTCAGTCTGGTTGATGGGTGTTTGAGGAGAGTGCTGTACTTTGATAGTTAATAAATATAATTCATTAACCCCAACACTGTGAAACAGCTTTTATTTCTAAATAAAAATAACTAAAAACTTCATCACCTTTCTGTCATTCCTACAGTTACATAAGCACTGTCACTGCCAAGTGTCATACATTTAAAGCAGATGATCCTATCAGACAATGTTCTTATTCATTATGTGTGTGTGAGTGTGTGTGTGTGTGTGCAGAGTGAGAGATAGAGTAGGCCTACATTAAATCTTATTGAATCATATAAGCTTATAGTATATTTTATTGTCACACTTTAATGGGAAAATTAATTTATTAAATGAACAAATCAAACACAAAAATGTAAGGTTTTTATTTGTATACGTAACATTGAAACTCTGTAGTGTGTTGTGGTTGCTTCATCTGCCAGAGTTTCTGGCTGCTTTATTTTAAATAAGCACCCGATGGCGCTGTTCCCGACACTCTCGAAGCTTTGAATCTTTTCCCGGAACAGTCAGGGGAAAGCCTCATTGCTTCGTGAAGCTTCATTTCCCCATCCCTACTACGTGGTATCTCAATATCTTAGCTCTGGAAAGGTTTAGAGCCTCCATTTTTGAACTCAGGTCTAAGTCCCATGGCCCTCTATCAAATCCAGAGTTTCAACAAGATCAGAGAAACTCAAAATTTCGACCAAAAAAAAAAAAAAAAAAAAAACGTCAGTGTTACCCCTGTCGTTTTTTTTTTTGGGTGCGAAAAAAATAAGTTTCTCCAATCTTCTTGAAACTCTGGATTCTGATAGAGGGCCATGAGACTTAGACCTGAGTGCAAAAATGGAGGCTCTAGACCCTTCCAGAGCTGAGATATTGAGATATTTATCATGTCATTTGCTACGTCGGATCTCAATATCTCAGCTCTGGAAGGGTCTAGAGCCTCCATTTTTGCACTCAGGTCTAAGTCCCATGGCCCTCCATCAAAATCCAGAGTTTCAAGAAGATCAGAGAAACTCAAAATTTCGACCAAAAAAATAAATAAAACAAAAACGACAGTAACACCCTGTCATTTTTTTTTTTTGGTGCGAAAAAATAAGTTTCTCCAATCTTCTTGAAACTCTGGATTCTGATAGAGGGCCATGGGGCTTAGACCTGAGTGCAAAAATGGAGGCTCTAGACCCTTCCAGAGCTGAGATATTGAGATCCCACGTAGCATTTATGCCATTATAAATATCTTAATATCTCAGCTCTGGGAGGGTCTAGAGCCTCCTTTTTTGCACTCATGTCTAAGTCCCATGGCCCTCTCTCAAAATCCAGAGTTCCAAGAAGATCAGAGAAACTCAAAATTTCGACCAAAAAAAAAACAAAAACAAAAAAAAAACGACAGTGTTACCCCTGTCGTTTTTTTTTTGGGGTGCGAAAAAATAAGTTTCTCCAATCTTCTTGAAACTCTGGATTCTGATAGAGGGCCATGGGGCTTAGACCTGAGTGCAAAAATGGAGGCTCTACACCCTTCCAGAGCTGAGATATTGAGACGTAGCATTTATGCCATTATAAATATCTTAATATCTCAGCTCTGGAAGGGTCTAGAGCCTCCTTTTTTGCACTCATGTCTAAGTCCCATGGCCCTCTCTCAAAATCCAGAGTTCCAAGAAGATCAGAGAAACTCAAAATTTCGACCAAAAAAAAAAAAAAAAAAACGACAGTGTTACCCCTGTCGTTTTTTTTTTTTGGGTGCGATAAAATAAGTTTCTCCAATCTTCTTGAAACTCTGGATTCTGATAGAGGGCCATGGGGCTTAGACCTGAGTGCAAAAATGGAGGCTCTACACCCTTCCAGAGCTGAGATATTGAGATCCCACGTAGCATTTATGCCATTATAAATATCTTAATATCTCAGCTCTGGAAGGGTCTAGAGCCTCCTTTTTTGCACTCATGTCTAAGTCCCATGGCCCTCTCTCAAAATCCAGAGTTCCAAGAAGATCAGAGAAACTCAAAATTTCGACCAAAAAAAAAAAAAAAAAAAAAACGACAGTGTTACCCCTGTCGTTTTTTTTGGGTGCGAAAAAATAAGTTTCTCCAATCTTCTTGAAACTCTGGATTCTGATAGAGGGCCATGGGACTTAGACCTGAGTGCAAAAATGGAGGCTCTAGACCCTTCCAGAGCTGAGATATTGAGATATTTACAATGTCATTTGCTACGTGGGATCTCAATATCTCAGCTCTGGAAGGGTCTAGAGCCTCCATTTTTGCACTCATGTCTAAGTCCCATGGCCCTCTCTCAAAATCCAGAGTTCCAAGAAGATCAGAGAAACTCAAAAATGACAAGGGTACTGTCGTTTTTTTCAGGGCAAGAAATTAAGTTTCTCCAATCTTCTTGAAACTCTGGATTCTGATAGAGGGCCATGAGACGTAGACCTGAGTGCAAAAATGGAGGCTCTAGACCCTTCCAGAGCTGAGATATTGAGATATTTATAATGGCATAAATTCTACGTGCACCTCAATATCTCAGCTCAGTAAGGGTATAAAGCATCCATTTTTGCATCTCATGGACTGCAGGCTTTAAACTAGGTGAAATGCTCCAGAAGTTAAAAAGGGGGGCTGACATGTGATGTCCATTGTAATGGACACAGTGTCTGAATGGGTTAATGCAATTTACGTTCACTTGAATTGTGGGTTTTTTTTTTTGCTGGTCAAAAAATGACACTGCTGCTTTTCCTGTGGATGGAGGGGATCTACTTGGTTCGCTGTCCCTTTAAACTGGCACGGTGCGCGCTCCTCCTCCCCTCCAGCACGGGCGCGCGCACCTGGATGGATTCTCATTGGGAGTGATTCGCTCCCATCCTCTGCTTTTACTAACAGCAAATAACAACTATAAACTTTTATCTCTTGCTATGAAAACTTGTTTTTAAAGAGCAATTAATGCGTTGTCATCTGTCACGCCAATATAAATTACTTTCTTTCGAAATGACGTTGGCAGTCGTTGGTTTCACCCTGTTTATCAGCATCATCGCCACCACGCCTGCACTGTTAAAACTGTTACTTGGATCTAACTCAATAAAATTAAGACAACATTTTCCAACTATTTTTTTCAAGTTTAGTGAACTAACTGATATTTTGAGTAAAGTCAACTTAATAATGTGAATTTCAATGTATGCAAAAATATTAAGTAGCATTTTCAGAAAAAGCCAATAAATTGAGTACTATCAATGTAGAAAATGTCATTTTATACACATTAGACTTAATTAAAATAGGTAACTTTTAAATGAAAAAAATAAGTAGATAATGTTCTGATTTATTAATTTTGATCAATTTGCCCTTTCTTTGTTTTGAAAGTGTAAATAGCTTCAAATAAATAGATGCTTCTGTGTCAATTTCCAACATTTATTAAATCATTGCCATATCCAAAACAGTAGCAATGAGCTAGACAGTAAACATTGGTATTCATGCATTCAAGAAAACATGCCCTCAGCAAATAAAGTGCAGGTTAGTGGAACACCTTCACAGTACAGTTCGGTGTTCATAATGTTACAAAATTTTAAAAATTAAGGAACAATTCAAAATGAGCAGGATGGTGTTAATCAATAACATCTATTCATGCATTTAAAAAAAAGCATGACCTCAACTTATAAAGTGCAGGTTAGAAGAACACCTTCACAGTATTTACTGTGTGTACATACATAATATTAAAACATTTTAATATCAAGTTAACAGGCACTTGCTATTTTTCTAACAATTCACATGCCATATCCAAATAGTGGGAATGAGCTGGATAGTATAACCAATCAAGATCTTCAGTATTCATGTATTAAACAAAACATGACCTCAGCTTCAAGCTGCTTGTAAATAGTAGGTTAGTAAAACACTTCAAAAGGATAGTTCACTTCAAAATGAAAATTCTGTTATCATTTGAAGAGTTCAGATGCAAAAGCCTCTAAATGCCATTTGAAATTTTCTTCTTTAATGATGATTTTTATCAAACTTGTATATTTAAGTTCAGTAATTTCACTTAAATAACAATTAATAGGTAATTATCATTGCCATTTAAGTGAAATTACCGAACTTAAATATACAAGCTTGATAAAAATGATCATTCTAGAAGAAAATTTCAAATGGCACTTAGAGGCTTTTGCATCTGAACTCTTCATTTACTCACCCTCAAGTTGTTTTAAAGCTGTATGAATTTCTTTCTTCTACTGAACACAAGGAAGATGTTTGAAGAATGTCAGTAATTAAACAGTTAAGTCAATGGACCCCATTGACTTCCGTAGTCTTTTTATTTTTTTCTAATATGGAAGTCAATGGGTCAAGTTAACTGTTTGGTTACTGACGTTCTTCAAACATCTTCCTTGTGTCCTGTAGAGGAAAGAAATTCATTCAGGTTTAAAACCACTTGAGGGTGAGTAAATGACAGAATTTTCATTTTGAAGTGAACTGTGTGAGCACAACATTGAAACATTTTAACACTAACATTACAGGTCCACAAGCATGACCATCTGACCTCAACTTGGCATAATACCTTCACAGCGTGTGTGAATATTTTGAAACATCTTTAGTCAAACATCTCATTGATCTCACCTACTGACCAGTTTTTAAAGAGCAGCTTAACAGCAGGTCTATTTTGTGTGTATAAAATATAATTACTTTTTTACACTAGGAAGTATGACCTGTGCAGATAAAACATGACAAGGATAAACCATTACAACACCCTGAATGTCCCATTCAGTTATATTGGACCAATGTTATATTGGACATAACACTCATTATGTCCAATCTGCAATGATGTTGAACAGACAAAGAAAACAGCTGTTCACAAGTGCAGTGACAGTTTTTCAGGGTCATGAACTTGGGGCTTGGTTTTGGGCGCAGTGTGTCAAGTCCCACAAAAAGCGTTTGAAACACCTCAAATGTTTTGGAAAGCTTGGATGGACACTCAAGATTAAGTGCATGTCAACCCAAGCAGGAAGCAGCATGCTTTGGCCAGGTTTCCAAGATTGATAAGGACTGGTATTCCCTCAATGATGATTCCTACTGCATCTGGCTCACGGCAGACATAGATGCTCATGTTGCATCATGCAGACATAGATGCAGTCTATAATGCTTTAAAATGGCCCTCTTTCCTGGTACCACAGTGTTGCACAATTTACAGGGCCATCCCATCTGTCAATAAAAATAAATAAAGTTAGTTTACATCTAGCCTTTTGAATACAAGCCTGATAAAATCCATTTAAAATACAAAAAAAACCAAAAAATGCACTTAAAATACAAATGAAGATTATCCTGCTGGACAAGACAAGAATGGTTAACTTTAGTTCATCACAGAATTTTTGAAAATAATCTGAAACATCATGTCTACTACTGTTCTCTCTTAAATATTTTTTAAATGCATCCACAAAATTAATATAAATATATCAAGTTAGACATCTGTACCAAATAATTACAGAGCAATATAAATATGAAATTTGGGTTATGAGTAAAATACAAATGCATAAAATACAATTTTGTGAAAGAGGAACTATGCCGGATAATTGCCTTAACTATGCTTTACCATGATAAAACAGCTTTTGACTAATATGGTTAGATAGCCTAAAATACTTGTAAGTTAACCTCTCTTGCCAAAATATTAGTGGAACAACTGGAATGACTGCAAAGTGTGTTGGTGTGAGATGTGTGAATGTGCCACAGTCAAATACAAAGTTTTCCTGTTAAGACAAACACGTGTAAAGCACGCTGGATGAGGAGAAATTGGCCTGCACCTTGAGCACCACCGTTGAGGTGTGTTAACCGCGGGCGGTGTGGGTGTATTTCAGGCTATGTGCTAATCCACATTAGCTAACAGTGCCCACACTCATAGTTGCAAATGGGTACTCCCTCATCGATGTGTTTTTGGTTAGATTGTGTACTCGTTAAAGTAACTGCTGCACTGGCACATTTACATTCATCTCCAACTGACGATAATCAGTAATCACTTAACTTAGCTAAAATTTAGCTGTGGCTACGTGCGTCTGTCGTAACTTCGACAGCGTTAGCAGTGGACTCAATGTTTATGAAGAAGTTACAAACACCTCTGAAACATTAAACTATCAGTCAAAGATAACATTACTTATACAACGCGCACACACACACGTAGATTAATACAGTAAGTTGTGTGGCTCAAGTTAACAAACTGTTTGAGGTAACGTTAACGTTAGAGCACATTCGAAATTGGCGCTATTCGACAGAGCGATTGTGCAGCAGAAAGACATTAATTAGGGCAAAATCTCAATTTTAACAATACAAAGAATTACTTACATGAGGTACGTGAAGTATTATCCGGCTCCGTAGAAAACCTCGTTCAAATAAACTTCTGGAACAGACGAGAATGAAGAATTTGCCCGGGCTTGTTCTTCTGTTGCTGCAGGTAGTGGGCGGGTCGTGTCTTTTCACGTCTGATACGTCTGATATAAACTTTTAAAATGAGTTTTGTAAAATCAATTTTTTGTGAAGTCCAATTAAATTAATTTTATTATAGAAAATATTAGGTTACGAAAATATTCACACTTTTTTACTTTTTGAAAACTCAAAAAACAAAGAAAGAAAAATAAGTTAATTTATTTGAATAAATATAGTTTTTAAAATTAAGTTATAAGAACAATAGCACTGAACGACTTTTTACAGTGTGGTAAGTGCAAACCAATCCTCGTCTCTCTGCCCTGTTAAGTACTTTCTTGATAATGTTAGTGTGTTTAGCACCCTTTTTATAGTTTATTTATGAGTTATTATAGACTACATTGTGTGTTACTTTAGAGATGAGTTATTTTATTATCTAAAACCTATTTGTAATCGTTAATTATTTGAAGAGTTCAGATGCAAAAGCCTCTAAGTGCCATTTGAAATTTTCTTCTAGAATGATCATTTTTTATCAAGCTTGTATATTTAAGTTCAGTAATTTCACTTAAATGGCAATGATAATTACCTATTAATTGTTATTTAAGTGAAATTCATGAACTTAAATATACAAATTGGATAAAAATCATCATTAAAGAAGAAAGTTTCAAATGGCATTTAGAGGCTTTTGCATCTGAACTCTTCATTTATTATCAGAATGATCCATGTTTATGCCTTGCATACCGCACATATTAAACAACCCGGTATCACGACAAGACGTGAAATAATCACGTTGGTCCACTTTGGAAAACGTGTAGATGTCACGGTTTAACCCCCTCAAACGTGAAACTTACACGTTTGCGTTAACACGTTCTAGTGGAGAGATACCCGGATGTTGACCTCTTCTACACGCAATTGCCTCTGTCATAACAAAACGAGGAGCTGGCGGACGCCGGAAAATAGACGTTTTACTCGTTAAGCTACTTCATTAAAAACGTGACATTTAGACGTTTTTTTCGGCGTGGATCAAGGCAAATGAATCCTTTTCACCTTGAAAATAATAAATGTTTTTTTTTTCAGTTGTAAGTAATAGAACATTTCTCAGTGATCGTCAATAAAACAAAATTCCATTTTTCTCGGTTTAATGAAAACCAATAGGTCGTTATGGCAGAGGCGATTGCGTCTAAACAAAGTTCGTTTCGTTCTATCAGCAATAAGAAAATTCTAAATTATAAAAAATCTTATAGATGGATTATTTGATTTAGTCTACTATAATGTATTTCAAAATTCTATTTGTTTGCTATATGTAGCTGATGAGTGCACTTGTCCTCAGTTGAGGTCAGTAAACAAATTGTGAAGGACGCAGTAAGCGGACTTCTGCTGACTGCTATGTCTATGAAAGTGTCTGGTTTCTGTATGTCCTTGTGTGTGTCATACAGTTAGTTTACTTATTAGTCTATGACTCTCAATTTTATTACTGATTGTTGTAGAAAATATATCAATAATGTAATGTATTATCTGTGTGTATTAGCAGCTAGAGAGTTTGTATCTCTGGCAGAAAGAGAAGATGCTCTGCTCAGGGACTTGTTTCAGGGGTACCAGCGCTGGGTCAGGCCTGTTCTGCATGCAAACCACTCTGTGAAGGTCCGCTTTGGCTTGAAGATATCTCAGCTAGTGGATGTGGTAAGACAAACATACAGATCCAGCTATTTTAAACTTCATTTGGAAGCCTAACTGTGACGGTACGCCGTTGGTATCTGTCCATGGTGCTGAAATACCGAAGCAGGA
This sequence comes from Pimephales promelas, assembly GCF_988280905.1. Taxonomy (NCBI): domain Eukaryota; kingdom Metazoa; phylum Chordata; class Actinopteri; order Cypriniformes; family Leuciscidae; genus Pimephales; species Pimephales promelas. The sequence continues at coordinate 27,795,734 of NC_142777.1, forward strand.
GCTGTCCATGCTACTTATGAAGTCAATACATCTCTCTACATTAGGCATATATTAGGGGCATCTGATTCCTTAGAGTCTATAAAAAGAAATATTGTCTTACTGCTGCTCCCCTCCTCCAACTTTTTTTCACATTCTCCTGGTTTTATTTTGCTTTGCTCTTTCTCTGAAAGGGTTTTGCTGTTCTGAAGACTCATATGATGGGAGTCTGAATTATTAAGAGCGCAGAGATCCAGTGTGCTTTCACATCTTTAACAGAGTGCACACACTCCCTCAGTGTACCTTTTGTTATTAAATTATACAAAATAAATTGACAAGAATTCAGCCTGAAGAAATTATATTTGCTAAGTGAATACTGCAGGTATTAATTTCATCTCGTGATTGCTAGTTCAAACAAATGCACATACACAAAAGCAGTATGATTTGCACAGAATGTGTTAAAGAGCCATCAAAATAAAGTGAAACCAAGGTTTTATCCATAGAGCACATTATTTGCAGCCATTAGAGTATTAGTAGAGTATTAGTGGCCATTAGAGTATTAGTAGACTGCTACGGTTAGGGTTAGAATAAGTTGACCTGTAGTTGCAAAGTTATACTCAGTAGAGTGTCTGTTGGAGGAGAATCACAATAAAGAGTCAGCGGAAATTAAGCAGACAGTCTACTAATACTCTAATGATAGTAAGTTGACATATAGTTGCAAAGTTACTTATAGTCAACAGCACGTTCAAATGGGACCATCAAAATAAAGTGTTACCAAAACCTTCAATGTATGATTCTGGCAGTCCTGAGTGAAATCAGTCAGCTTCAATGTGCATTTTATTAATGTGTCGACAAAACAAATCGGTAATAATAAACAAAGGTGCACTATTAGGGCTTATTGTTTCTCTCAATGATGATAATAAAAACAGATGACGCCAACTTACTGTTGTTACAGTACATGTGCACCTGGCAATTCGATTTACTTGATAAGGGCTCAGATGTGTCTGTTTGATGTTTTTGATTTAAAAACTGCCTGAAGGCACAGGTGCCCAAGTGCCTTGTAATTCAGAAGATGGCTTTGAAAGTGGTTTTGCTGGATGTTTATCAAAAGATATGGCCAATGATTTTGAGGGCTATGGCAAATAAATAAAGACAGCTATTATTATGTGGGCTCCAGTCACCACTCTTAACACCACTCTGACTCAACTGTCTCATAATCTAAGAAAAATAGGTATTAATATAAATCAATTTTTTTATTTATTTATTTTTTTATTGGTGTGTCTTCTGTAGTTCTTTGTGCTCTTTTTTGGTGTATTACAACATACTTTGGAAATGAGAATTTAGACTTGAGTTATGCAAAACAATCTCATGTATTGAATTTCACATACACTGTAAAAATGAATATGCTTTATCTAATCAATAGAATTGTGGCAACAGATTACAAGCAATATTAAATTAAATTTAAATAAATAAATAAATAAATAAATAAATAAGACTAAGAGCGGTTCAAAAACCCCTTATGATGCAAATATATTCAAGGACCGTGACGTCGCCCGGTATGGCGCAGCCGGGGGCCCACCCTGGAGCCAGGCCCGGGGTTGGGGCTCGTATGCGAGCGCCTGGTGGCCGGGCCTCTCCCCACGGGGTCCGGCCGGGCTCAGCCCGAAGAAGCGACGTGGGACCGTCTTCCCGTGGGCTCACCACCTGCAGGAGGAGCCGTAAGGGGCTGGTGCAGAGATGATTGGGCGGCAGTCGAAGGCAGGGGCCTCGGCGACCCGATCCCTGGACACAGAATCTAGCCTTAGGGACGTGGAACGTCACCTCACTGGCGGGGAAGGAGCCCGAGATTGTGCGTGAGGTTGAGAGGTTCCGACTAGAGATAGTCGGAATCACCTCTACGCATGGCTTGGGTTCTGGAACCACACTCCTTGAGAGAGGATGGACTCTTCACCACTCTGGAGTTGCCCATGGTGAGAGGCGGCGGGCTGGTGTGGGCTTGCTTATAGCCCCCCAGCTCAACCGCCATGTGTTGGAGTTTACCCCGGTGAACGAGAGGGTCGTTTCTCTGCGCCTACGGGTCGGGGATAGGTCTCTCACTGTCGTTTGTGCCTACGGGCCAAACGGCAGTGCAGAGTACCCGGCCTTCTTGGAGTCTCTGGGAGGGGTGCTGGAAAGTGCCCCAACTGGGGACTCCGTTGTTCTACTGGGGGACTTCAACGCTCACGTGGGTAACGACAGTGACACCTGGAGGGGCGTGATTGGGAGGAACGGCCCCCCCGACCTGAACCCGAGTGGTGTTCAGTTATTGGACTTCTGTGCTAGTTACAGTTTGTCCATAACGAACACCATGTTCAAGCATAAGGGTGTCCACCAGTGCACGTGGCACCAGGACACCCTAGGTCGTAGGTCGATGATCGACTTTGTGGTCGTTTCATCTGACCTGCGGCCGTATGTCTTGGACACTCGGGTGAAGAGAGGGGCGGAGCTGTCAACTGATCACCACCTGGTGGTGAGTTGGATCCGATGGCGGGGGAGGAGGCTGGACGGACTCGGCAGACCCAAGCGTACTCTAAGGGTTTGCTGGGAACGTTTGGCCGAATCTCCTGTCAGAAAGATCTTCAACTCTCACCTCCGGCAGAGCTACAACCAGATCCCGAGGGAGGCTGGAGATATTGAGTCTGAGTGGACCATGTTCTCCACCTCCATTGTCGAAGCGGCTGCTCGGAGCTGTGGCCGTAAGGTCTCCGGTGCCTGTCGAGGCGGCAATCCCCGAACCCGGTGGTGGACACCGGAAGTAAAGGATGCCGTCAAGCTGAAGAAGGAGTCCTATCGGGCCTGGTTGGCTCGTGGGACTCCGGAGGCAGCTGACAGGTACCGGCAGGCCAAGCGGACTGCGGCCCGGGTGGTCGTGGAGGCAAAAACTCGGGCCTGGGAGGAGTTCGGTGAGGCCATGGAGAAGGACTATCGGCTGGCCTCGAAGAGATTCTGGCAAACTGTCCGGCGCCTCAGGAGGGGGAAACAGTCCCCTACCAATGCTGTTTAGAGTAGGGGTGGGCGGCTGTTGACCTCGACTGGGGATGTCGTCGGACAGTGGAAGGAATACTTCGAGGACCTCCTCAATCCCGCCGTCACGTCTTCCATTGAGGAAGCAGAGGCTGAGGGCTCAGGGGTGGACTCGTCCATCACCCTAGCTGAGGTCACCGAGGTAGTCAAGAAACTCCTCGGTGGCAAGGCACCGGGGGTGGATGAGATCCGCCCCGAATACCTCAAGTCTCTGGATGCTGTGGGGCTGTCTTGGTTGACACGCCTCTGCAGCATCGCATGGCGGTCGGGGACAGTGCCTCTGGGATGGCAGACCGGGGTGGTGGTTCCTCTTTTTAAGAAGGGGGACCGGAGGGTGTGTTCCAACTATAGGGGGGATCACACTTCTCAGCCTCCCTGGGAAAGTCTATGCCAGGGTACTGGAGAGGAGAATACGGCCGATAGTGGAACCTCGGATTCAGGAGGAACAGTGCGGTTTTCGTCCTGGCCGTGGAACACTGGACCAGCTCTATACTCTCTACAGGGTGCTGGAGGGTTCATGGGAGTTTGCCCAACCAGTCCACATGTGTTTTGTGGATTTGGAGAAGGCATTCGACTGTGTCCCCCGAGGCGGCCTGTGGAGGGTGCTCCGGGAATATGGGGTCCGGGGTCCTTTGCTAAGGGCTGTCCAGTCCCTGTATGACCGAAGCAGGAGCTTGGTTCGCATTGCCGGTAGTAAGTCAGACTTCTTCCCAGTGCATGTTGGACTCCGGCAGGGCTGCCCTTTGTCGCCGGTTCTGTTCATAATTTTTATGGACAGAATTTCTAGGCGCAGCCAGGGGCCGGAGGGCGTCAGGTTTGGGGACCACACGATTTCGTCTCTGCTCTTCGCGGATGATGTTGTCGTGTTGGCCCCTTCATACCAGGACCTTCAGCATGCACTGGGACGGTTTGCAGCCGAGTGTGAAGCGGCTGGGATGAAAATAAGCACCTCCAAATCCGAGGCCATGGTCCTCAGCCGGAAAAGGGTGGCTTGCCCACTTCAGGTTGGTGGAGAGATCCTTCCTCAAGTGGAGGAGTTTAAGTATCTTGGGGTTTTGTTCACGAGTGAGGGAAGGATGGAACGGGAGATTGACAGACGGATCAGTGCAGCTTCAGCAGTAATGCGGTCGATGTACCGGTCTGTTGTGGTAAAGAAGGAGCTGAGCCGTAAGGCAAAGCTCTCGATTTACCAGTCAATCTACGTTCCTACTCTCACCTATGGTCATGAGCTTTGGGTCATGACCGAAAGGACAAGATCCCGGATACAGGCCGCTGAAATGAGCTTTCTCCGCAGGGTGGCTGGGCGATACCTTAGAGATAGGGTGAGAAGCTCGGTCACTCGGGAGGAGCTCAGAGTAGAGCTGCTGCTCCTCCACATCGAGAGGGGTCAGCTGAGGTGGCTCGGGCATCTGTTCCGGATGCCTCCTGGACGCCTTCCTGGGGAGGTGTTCCGGGCACGTCCCACTGGGCGGAGGCCCCGGGTAAGACCTAGGACACGCTGGAGAGACTATGTCTCCCGGCTGGCCTGGGAACGCCTCGGTATCCCCCCAGAAGAGCTGGAGGAAGTGTCTAGGGAGAGGGAAGTCTGGGCATCTCTGCTTAGACTGCTGCCCCCGCGACCCGGCCCCGGATGAGCGGAAGAAGATGGATGGATGGATGGATTAAATTTATCAAATTAGAAGTGAGTAATAGTTAATGAAATTATTCCTTAAAAGTTAACCATTTAAAATGAGTGAACTTTACACTAAAAAATAATAAAAATATCTCACTAACAGACAGAGATCAAAGATTAATTAAGAACTCTTTATTTTATATTGCCAACATTGAAGACACCTGATGTTAACAAATAGAATCACTTAAGGAGAAAACTCATTTTAAAACAAACCTAAAACAAACACCGATCACCATAATATTGACTTCAATTTATGTTTTTTTGGTTGTTGTAAATTTTACTCATTTTAAATGGTTAACTTTTAATTTGATTAATTATTACTCAATTCTAGTTTGTTAAATTTAATTAATAATATTGATTGTAATCTGTTGCCACAATTTTTTGATTAGATAAAGCATATTCATTTTTACAGTGTATATAGACCTTATGTAGCCCCGCCCCTTTTCAGCGTTGCGCTCGTTGTCTTTTGACTTCCGGTCTGTATTTTGACAACGATCTTGCACAGGTAACTGCTCGTAAAAAAAATTCCCGGTCAACATTTGTTAAGACATCTGCTTTACAATGCTTATGATAAACATTACAATGCTCATGATAACTTTTGTTAACTACAATAAGTAAATCCACTTCACCAGCTAATTACTCCTCGACAGCGATGCCATAGAAAAATACAGAGCGACCGCGAAACTGGAAGTTCAAAGACAATATTCTAAAGATGACGGCGCCCACGTTTCTCTGGTGCATAAGGTCTATATCTCAGTTGTTTATGGTGTTTTCTTTCATTCTTCTCTTTTTATGAATTCAGGATGAGAAAAACCAACTCATGACCACTAATGTGTGGCTATGGCAGGTAAATAACCTCAAACATCCCTGTAAAAACGTTTTGCATGGTAAATTAATAATTTGCTGAACAGATAAATTAATTGGTTATATTCAAGTCAAAAGTATTTTTTGCCTTGATGTTATACAAAGAAATTATGAACACATGCAAAACCAAGATAGAACCAATGACATATGTCCCCTTGGAATTATAAGGTTCTATCTGACATTTGTCAAAATTGAGTTATTCACATATTCTTATTCTGTGACAACTTATTTTCGTTATATGATGTGTTTTTTTTTTTAAGTTGTGTTCATTGTGGGACTTTTTTATTGAAAAAACAAAAAGGTTCTATCTGCATGAGCCAATCAGCACTTCGAATGCAGGACCAATCAGAATCAACTTTATATGTCGGGTCGCCGGCTTTTTCCTTGAAGACAAGAAGAAACCCCATAAAGGCATAATGCTATAGATTTACAGTAAATTAAATGTGTGTGAGTGAGTGAGAGAGTGATTAAAAAGGGAGTCACATTTTCACATTTTTGTGCCGTAGAACATCAATGGGGTGGGGGGGGGGGGGGCGCCCTGGAAGCTGACGAGGGCATGGCTGAATTAGAGCAGGAAGCCTCCAGGGCGGAGCAGGCTGAGGGCGTGACCAGAGCGGAGCAGGACGAGGGCGTGGCAGAGCAGGCTGAGGGCTTGGCCAGGGCGGAGCAGGACGTGGACGTGGCAGAGCAGGCTGAGGGCGTGACCAGGACGGAGCAGGATGTGGGCGTGGAAGAACAGGCTGAGGGTGTGACCAGGGCAGAGCAGGACGTGGACGTGGCAGAGCAGGCTGAGGGCGTGGCCAGGGCAGAGCAGGATGTGGGCGTGGCAGAACAGGCTGAGGGTGTGACCAGGGCAGAGCAGGACATGGACGTGGCAGAGCAGGCTGAGGGCGTGGCCAGGGCGGAGAAGGCTGAGGGCATGACCAGGGCAGAGAAGAACGGGGACATGGCGGAGCAGGCTGAGGGCGTTTCCAGGGCGGAGCAGGCTGAGAGCGTTGCTAGGATGGTGAAGACCCTTCAGGCGGCCTCTGGCTGGACGGTCTTGGGCGTTGGAGTGGGGCTGGTGACATCATCGACAGTGAAGGATGATCCGCAGGATACCAGCACCCACTCCACAAATTGGGCAAAACTTCCTTGAGATGGTTCCCCAGACAACTGCGCTAGAGTGGTGTTGTTCAGTCCCACACGTGCAGAGGCAGTCATCTGGGAAACTGGTTTGAGTTACCAAATCCAGGAAAACCTCCAGGTGTTCCTCAAGAAAGCTGTTTCCCTGCTCAAGGCACATTAGACTTACTGCAGGGAAATCCATGTTTGGTCAGTTCTTCTGTCACAGTGTAGTGTGGAATGAAGACAGGCTGAGGCTGACGCAAAGCTCCAATACAAAACATTTACTCAAAAACTCCAAACAGGTACAAGGAAGACAGACAGAAGGTTACACACACTATCCATGAAACATAATCAAGAACCGACAAGCACAGAATGAAACAGAGAGAACTAAATACAGATACAAAATGAACACTAACAATGTGACGACAGGTGACACAGATGATCAGGACGATGAACAGGTGGATGATTGAGGGAGTGAGTTCAGGTGTGGAGACAAGAGGATGCTGGGAAGTGTAGTGAAGTTGACGAAGACAGAATGGTGCAGACAAAGACTGTGACAATTATATAGTTAGTGAATAATTTTTCAATGATTATTAAACTTTATGAATTAATTTGCTGAAGCATGTCGATTTTCTTGCAGTTTTTAAAGTTCTAAAATGTCTTAATTTTTACCATATTAAGGCTTATAAGTCAAATATTTAACAATTTAATTAATGGGGTCTTAATTACAACAATAAACGTTTGCATGTTATTTCAGCAATATTGAAAGAGAGAAAGCCATTTTACCTGGCCCACTTTTGCTGGAATAAAGTCCTGCTCGGATGTGGCTGCTTTCTGTCTAAGCAAAAGAAAGATTAAAGTATAATTTCTGCAATAATGTGTTTAATTACCAACCAAATTGGTCTCAAAAATGAAGATTATGCACTGGGGAAAATATTTAGACCTACCTAGCTTAATTTGAAATGTACATGGAAGTGCTAAAAAATATTAAATAAATGTCATAGAAAGGATACAATTTTACTTTCTAACACATGTTGAGACATTGTTACAACATTATTTTTTTAATTTAATGTTCAAATAATGTTTTGGCAGATAGAACCTTATAATTCTAAGTGAAAAGTGTTTTTTTTTTTTTTTTTTTTTTTTTAGAATTAGAAGGTTCTATCTGCATTTGACCCAATCCAAAAATCCCCATTTAGAAATTTGAGAGGATTTTGTATGTTTAGAATACATTTAGGGTCCCTGTTATTTTCATGTTTGAATGAAACTTGTTCCCCATATAAATTTTCCTATATGTAGTGCAAAAACTTTGAAGCTCAATATCTCAAAACTGCTCAGAACATAGACACAACCTTATAATTTCAAGGGGACGATAATGTAAACAACAAATTATGTTATAGTCAATGTATGCTTTTTCCTGTGAGCATTTAGCTTTTCTTTGCATTCTGCTGTTGCATAGAATAAAACCTGTAGCTGTTGTTTACCCTTTTTTGTCAAATAATTTTAGCAGATAAATACCTAAACCAAGTTAAGTGTTCTGTTCTTATTTAAAATATTGAAAAATATAAAATAATTTCTTCAAATTCTGATGGTACAAATCCCCAAACATACATATTATGTGTTTATTTCTAGAAACATGCATATGATGGAAAAGACTAAATGTAATGATGAAACAAACATTGGAAAATTGGATATGTTTGTCATAAGAAACTCTTTGTAGGAATGGCTGGATTATAAACTGCGTTGGAACCCTGATAATTATAGTGGCATCACCTCTATCAGAGTCCCGTCAGAGACCGTCTGGCTCCCAGACATTGTTTTATATGAGAAGTAAGTTTGTGTGGCTATCTAATACAACAATAATTCATCAATTTGGAATATTTAACATGTCTTCCTCTCCACTCACTTTTAGCGCTGATGGACGTTTTGAAGGCTCACTTATGACCAAAGTCATTGTGAGGCACAATGGCATGATCACTTGGACCCCTCCTTCTAGCTACAAATCAGCCTGCACCATGGATGTGACGTTCTTCCCGTTCGATCGCCAGAACTGCTCTATGAAGTTTGGCTCTTGGACATATGATGGAAACATGGTTGAACTAGTGCTCCTCAACCAGCAGGTGGACAGAAGGGACTTCTTCGATAATGGCGAATGGGAGATTCTCAGTGCGACAGGGGTCAAAGGAAGCCGGCGAGATGGCCACCTCTTCTACCCGTACATCACGTATTCGTTCATCCTGAAACGTCTTCCTCTCTTCTACACACTCTTTCTTATTATTCCATGCCTCGGCTTGTCCTTCCTAACAGTGCTGGTTTTCTACCTTCCATCCGACGAAGGGGAAAAGGTCTCCCTCTCCACCTCCGTCCTGGTGTCTCTCACCGTCTTCCTCCTCGTCATTGATGAGATCATCCCTTCTTCCTCTAAGGTCATCCCGCTGATTGGGGAGTACCTGCTTTTTATCATGATCTTTGTCACTCTCTCCATCATCGTGACAGTGTTTGTCATCAACGTGCACCACCGCTCTTCAGCTTCTTACCATCCGATGTCTCCATGGGTGCGTACGCTGTTCCTCCAGCGACTGCCACATTTGCTCTGCATGAGGGGGAACACGGACCGCTATCAGAACCCAGAGCTGGAGCCCCACAGCCCTGACCTGAAACCCAGGAACAAGAAAGGCCCTGAAGGAGAAGGGCAGGCTCTGATCAATATGCTGGAGCAAGCCACCAACTCGGTTCACTACATCTCAAGTCACATTAAGAAGGAGCATTTTATTAGAGAGGTAAGGACTTGAAAATGTCTTAAGATGAATGTAAAATGAATGACTGCAAATATTAATAGAAACAAAGCTATTTTTAGATATACCTTATAGTTTAAGTTCAGTTGTCACAAACTTTCAAATAACAAACAAATAAACATTTTATTCAGAAAGGATGCAATACATTGTTCAAAGTGACAGTAAAGACATAAAAGATTTCTATTTGAAATAAATGCTGTTATTTTCACCTTTATCTATTAAAGAATTTTTCCACTAAAATATTTTAAAAACATAAAAATGACCACAAGTTTAACAGTATAGTGTTTAAATCTAAATATATTTATATTGTCCTAAACATATTTAAAAGTGCAATTTGCATTTGCCCAAAATTATAAAATTTTTTAATCGAATCTTTATTCAATAACATTCTGTAGTATATTTTGGCATTTGAAAATTTATAAATAAAAAATATAAAAAAAATGTATAAAACTATTTTCTGTTTGAAAAAAAAAAATCTTAAGCTGCACTGAATACTTTATATATTTACCATATATTTTGGCCAGAAAATATATTATTTTATAAAGTTAATGATGTTTTGCAGTAATAAGGTTCCTCTTGCATATACTGTTGATGCAAAGGATAAAGTCAGGAATAAAAATGTTAATGCTAATCAAGGGTTATGCCAGTCGTGACAGTTATGATGCAATGCATATTACAATAAGGTCCCAATAGTTGCATTAACTAACACTAAATAACACTGAGAAATACATGTGTTACAGCATTAATAATAATAATGCAACTGTTCATTGTTAATTCATGTTCACTTCCATTAAATAATATTATCAGATACAAACTTTGATTTGAATAATATAGTGGTTGAAATGAACCAAGATTAATACACGCTTTAGTATTTACTTAGTAATACTTAGAAAGTATTTTTCATGGTTAGTTCCTGTTAACTTATGGAACCTTATTGTAAAGTGTTAGTGAATCCTTTGGCTCTTGCAGGTAGTACAGGACTGGAAGTTTGTGGCCCAGGTGCTGGACAGGATTTTCCTCTGGGCATTCCTCACTGTATCTGTTCTTGGCACCATTCTCATCTTTACACCTGCCCTGAAGATGTTCCTGAGCACCCCCCCACCTCCTTCTCCATGAGACGTCCAGAATTACAGTCAAATCCATCACATTACAAAAGGGAATATTATTGTGCTTCCAATAATAGTGAAGACAGTGCACATTACTATGTAGAAGTAATTTGTTCTTTCACTGCATTAAATAATCAGATGTATGATTAACATCATAAGATGCCCAATAATGTGCAGAGTAGCATCACCTGTCCTAAGTGATTCAATATGCTGTTTACAACTTTATTTTGTAAGACATCTGTTGTTTGTTGATAATTCAGTTATTATTATTTTTTTTATTTATTTATAGACAATATTAAAAAACAGTTTACAAAAAAAAGCTAATATTTTTTGTTGACCTGTGCAGAAAAACAATTCCACAGAATCAGAAGACCATCTTTTTGTCCATCTTTAAAAAGACACACCTCTGTTTGGTCATACTTTCCTCTCTTAATTTTTAACCACTCTTCTCTTTGGCACATGTGGAATAATTAAAGCATTCAAACTGAGGAGCACAAAAAAATACAACACGGTTCATTCAAAAACAGCAGTATTTAACACCTTTTTAAAAACTACACTTGTTTTTTTTTATTATTTATTATTATTTATTATTTTTTTATTATTTTTTATTGTTATTTGTATCTAAAATGTAACAGTATTAATTGCTTCTGGTAAATCAAATATTAGTTTTAATTAAGATGTTGTATGAAAATAGTCACCTTACCTTCCATAACAAGTAGAAGAGCAAAGCTAGAAACAGCAGTGCTGTCAGAATGCTGAGCAGAATGACCCACCACGGGACTCGACTGAGCAGAGCAGGCTTGCTTTCACGGAAAACAGTTAGCTTCACCTATATCAGTCATAAAAACACTGAGTGAGCTTTGCCTAATACACTTTTTATTAATCACTACTACTACTACATCAAATAGAATGATGTAGTAGAATATCTACATGACACGTTACCTTAGTATTGGATGGCTGAATCCCAATATTCTCCTGAGTCCCATTAAGGGTCAGAGATGCATCCAGTACAATATCCAAGTAGTTCAACAAGTTATACTCCTGTAAAAGAAGCCATGTGGTCAATTATCTTAGTTATAATACATTTGTTGCCAGTGGACAGTAACATAGTGGATTTACTTGAGTACTGTACTAAAGTACACTTTTTGAGTCTCTGTACTTTACTTGAGTATTTTTATTTTTTCTGGAAACCTTTTACTTTAACTTCACTACATTTGAAAGACAAATATAATACTTTTTACTCCACTACATTTCTGTCAAGTTCCTTGAGTAGAAAGTGGTAACGTCATTCAAAGTATATGACTTTGGTTGCAGGGGTTGTTGGGTTTGGTCGTCTAAATGGGAATCATTGTTTTGGAGCACACTAGCTTTTAGATAAGAGTAAGGAACATAGCCTATACTAAAAGCCCAAAAAATTTAAATAGGGCACTATTTGAGGGAACAGCCATTTGGGTGTCCAAAACCATTGTGGACGTTATTGTTGAGTGAACCTATTCAATCTCACATTCAATCCCACTACTGGAACTGTGTTAAAAATTAATTTGATTGAGGGTAGATCAGGCATAGGCATAGATTCAGAGGTATTATTGTAAGTATTAAACACAAAAATGCAACAATAATAAAACAATAATAAAACAGTGAATTTACTTTTAAAAACAAGCAAGAGTATCATTTTCATTTTTGGGTGAACTAACACTTAAAAAAAATCTTGTAAATTATTATCTGGAAATAGCACACATGCATATGCTACCACAACTTTCAAATATTAAGGAATATGCTGTATTAATCTACATAGATTGAGCAAGCAGCATTTTTTACACATATGCTACTAAACCAAATGAAATGCTGTAGCATTTCATTCTACTAAACCAAATGAAATGCTGTCATTTGAATTGAAAATAAAACGTATCTTTCAGTTCGAGTTATTTTTTTCTATTACGTGCAATAAACATTCAATATTATTCAAATGAACATCGATTCATTCTGTAAATTTCACTGTTAAGTCTTACAGTGCAGAACTAAATAAAGAATGTCAGCAAGTGTACCTCAAGAAAAGTATTGTTCCATAAGCGAGCATGAAGGACGATGCCTGCAGTGCTGTCCAGTGCCTCAAGAGGGCACTTTATCTCCACACATTTTAAGTCGTCAGCACACGTCTGGGGCGGCAACATGAAAGGTAGAGATACATTTACAAGAACTCTACTTTAAAACCTTTGATATACGTTTTAAAGTTACAAGATATAGTACATAACTAGTGATAATAGTAAAATGAAAATAAAGCAGTGGTCAGTGGAATTGTATAAAATCACGTGTAAAGTGAAATTACCAGAGTTTTATACTTTCTTTTGTTGCCCAAAAAGGGAAAAAAATCAGTAGTGGAGGCAAGAGCCTTCTGGCCTGATTCACGCTCTAGTTCACGCCTTCCTCTGGATGACGCCTAAGAAGTGAGCACATAGAATCAGTGACCTCTCCCACAGTGCCAGAAGTCATATTATGTCGGAGTCTCAAGAATTTATCATTCATCAAATACAAAAAGCTTCAAAGTAGAACCAGCGGGAGCTGATGTTAATAATTGATAGTTATTTAACTTTATATCCCATAAAGGAATTACCTTGATAAATCTGAGTGGGTTTATAGCCTCTGATGGTGTGCAGTGAATAATATTCTTTCCTAGATCGCTGATTTGCACAAGGTACATGAGCCATTTTCCCTCCGTGGTTGCTTTTGGCCACTGAATGTTCAGCACTGCAGAACCGAAGGACTTTAGAGGCCGACCAATGTTAATAATCTGATGAAAGTACAAGCACAAAATGCACAAAATCAGCAGGCTTTTAATTGTGCTAGACCCAATGAGTATAATATACATCTAAATACTGTATATTTACAGACATAAATGCAATAGCACTCTTTGTGATAAGCTACTGAATTATTTTTGATTGGAGATATAAATATGATAATATCTACATTTATTATAACCATTCATTATTATAACCATTCATTTTGTAAACCTAGCAACTAGCAATTGTAGCAAGGGATTATGCCGGATTAAATTACAGTTAATGAATAGTAAAACAGAGAAATTCGTCACTGTAAAATTAGGGGGACTGAGACACCAACCCTGAACTCATACTGGACCAAAGAGCCAATATCATCTTCTGATTTCATTGATTTATCATCTTTCGCTTTTCCTCCAAAGTACAACTGGGAAGGTTTGGCAACACTGCAAAGACAAAATACATCATAAAACAACTATTCAGTATGCTTTTGTGTTTTTAAGAAATGCAAGTCACATGGCAGGATCACATGACAAACAGGGAAACACATGACAGACATGGAACATGACATGAACAAACCAAAAACATGACAAAAGTTCAATGGAACAACATTAATTTGAAATCTTTTGACCGATTTAATGCGTTCTGGCTAAATAAAAAAGGCGAAAAAAAGGCGAAAAAAAATGCAAACATTTTCATGCAGACATTATCTTTTTTTTAAGACAATTAATTAGACTTACCCAGTGACATTCAGATGCAGTTCAAAGATAATTTTTGCTTCTGCAACAATTATTGGAATATCTTGAATGCTAATCCTATTGAAAAAAAAAAAAATTAAAAAAATTAACATGAACACATATTGGGTTTCCAGGTTTTAAAGATTAGTTCTCTTTTTTTTTTAAAAAACAACTTTTGCTGAAAATCTACTCACCCCCATGTCTTTCTTTCTTCAGTCGAAAATACATTTTTGATGAAAACATTACAGAATTTTTCTCCATAGGGGCCCCAACCGTTCCAAGGTCCAAATGACAGAACGAACGAAATGAACAAAATGACTCGAAAAAAGATTTTGATGAACGAGTTCGAACAGGAGAGTCACGAATGCACATCACAGAACAGAGCAAGGCGAGCATTTGTGCTTATAAAACTTAAACTTTTTAATTTATTTTTTAAATGAGCGATCGTTTCACTAGATAGGACCCTTATTCATCGTCTAGTATTGTTTAAAGCACTTTGAATCTGCACTGAAACTCTCATTTGGACCATTGGACCTCATTTGGAAGTCCATCATATGGAGAAAAAAAATCCTGCAATGTTTTCATCAAAAACTTGAATTTCGACTGAAGAAGGAAGAAAGACACGGACATCTTGGATGACATGGGGGTGAGTAAATTATCAAATTATCAGCAAAAGTTTTTTTTTTTTTTTTTTAAATAAGTGAACTAATCCTTTAATGGGACTTTCCACAGATTTATATATTAATCAAACTTTGTATTTTATCATCTAACTCTACACCCACCTGTGAATCATTGTCAGGGTTTACCAGGAGAAACAAACACACACTAAAACTTCATTAGCTTGTAAACTGTTTTTCTTGCAATAAAACTCTATAGTAACACTTCGATAAATGTATAGAGGTGATTAAATGTTAAACTAGAGATACCTAGAAGATACCATCAGAGCTAGACTCTTCTTACGTTTTAAGGGACATAGTCACATTAGCGCCTGTCACTTTCAAGGAAAGCCTTTCCGTGTTTAGTATCAGGTAGAAAGAAACCTGAAAGTGTTGAAAATAACCTAGATTAGGAGACTGACAGATTTGATTATAGTGAAAGCATGCTTTAGGGGTTGATAGAATTTGAATTACTCTTCACACCTCCGAGTCTCTTTTAAAAGGATTTCCAAGTTGGCAGTCAGCCTGTGTCTTGTGCTCATTGGGGTTACACTGCACCTGGGCTTCCTACACAGTGATAAAATCAAAAACAAATGATATTTGAAAACATCTATAAGCAAAATCTGAAACAGTGTACACAAAAAAGGTGCATAATCAAGTGAATTTACTTTTAAAAATGTACTTGAATGAAATCGAGTGTTTTGTCAGGTTTACTTGACAAGTGTTTGTCCAGTCAGTGTTTAGTGAGTGAAATGATAAATATAAGACAGAATGAGAACATCACAGTGAGCAACATTGTAAAATTTTACATTTTAAGAACCAAAACAATGAATGCATTAACTTATATTTGGCATTCTAACATGTACCATACAACTTTACACAGCTGTATTGAACAACTTGAGACTTTTTTTTTTTTTTAATCCAACCTTCTATTTTTTCGAGTGTACAAGTATATGCTTGAATTATATGGCATTCCTTTTAAACAGAGCATTATGCAAATATTACAGTAAAAGGCAAAACACGATCAGACTTGTTGATATAAAGTTGGTAAGAATATTTTTTTAATGAAATAGGACACTCACACTATTCTTCTTTGGCACGACTGATGATAGGTGCAGAAATTCTGGAAACGTCACAGACAGTTGACTCTGGTGTGCATCTTCTCCTCCTATGTTGGTTACAGTGACCTCCAGGGCGACGTTCTCATCACCAGGAGAAATGACAGGAACACCATTTTCCCTTCAACACGCAAAGATACAACCAAATTCAGCAATTCCAAGGAAGGCTTCTTAAGTCTATATCACAAGAAGGCCAAACACCTGCCAAATATTTAGCTAATATGCAATATGCATTACACAATATGATTATTACTTGATGCAATGGATTTGCACACTAGACCTCCGATATATTT
Organism: Pimephales promelas; assembly: GCF_988280905.1. NCBI lineage: Eukaryota > Metazoa > Chordata > Actinopteri > Cypriniformes > Leuciscidae > Pimephales > Pimephales promelas. Next base: position 27,811,895 of record NC_142777.1, read on the forward strand.
AAAATCATGATTTTAAAATCATGATGATGATCAGTTACAGCAACAAAACTTTGGCTACAAAGTGCATGCCCAAATATCAATCATATGGTCTTTGAAATGTAAAAAAAAATAAAATAAAAATAGTAGTGTGCTGTTCTAAATCTTGCACAAGCCACATAGATAATTATATTACATGGATAGAGGGTCACATTTTTCTTGTTGTTGGTCTTTGGTGCAGAAGGTATACTGGAGCTGCAGGTTACTGTGGCAGATGTTGTCACTTCCACAGTCGGCATTCATAAAGGTGACCTGGGAGATAAGAGGTTTGTGGAAAAGAAAGCTGTGTTTGAGACACTGGGATTTTACAGAAATAAAGGAAGTGATATGGCAATATACCTCTGCTTTGGTTGTGTTTTCTTGTAGAGCGTTTAGAACTGGCTCCAAATCTGGGAGGTTTCTGATTGTCTGTTTTGGATTGTCAGATGGCAAAGAAATAGATAAGCTGATGGAAATGCTGGTCAGCTTGTCCTGGATATCTCCCTAAAACACAGTACAATGTTTTTTAATCATACATTCTCACTTTTCAGTTCTTTAAACCAGCAAATCAGAGTATGAGTAGATAGTACCAGCAGCCTGAGCTTGGTCTGGACACACTCTCGTTTGCCCTGGCCAGGCAGTTCCAGGTCTCCCTGCGCAGACTCAGAATTCACAAAGACCACTCGTGAAGGAAGACCCCTCTCTCTGCGCACTGTATCAGCCTTTAGCTTGTACTCGATCCCTACAGAAAGGTGACTATTAAATGCAAAAATTTCAAGGAATCGCTTTGACGTGCTGCTGTCTGCCAACTTGCCAAGTTATAATAACTAATCAAACACACCCAGCTGGAATGACAGATTGCTGTGGGACATTCATTCTTGTTTTGATATTTAATGCAGTATGTAGAACAGAAAATAGACTCACTCAGTTTGGGATTGTATGCAGCTGGCTGGGCAGTGTAAGTGAAACAGGACTGAGCTGTAATAATGCTAAAAGATTTCCCCCCCAAAAAAAAATAGATGAAAGAAACAAAAAGAAATAACGATAAAAAAATAATATGTTTTTAAAATTATACTGTATATGTGTGTGTGTGTGTGTGTGTGTGTGTGTGTGTGTGTGTGTGTGTGTGTGTATAACATATGTATATAACTGTGTGTTAATATTTGTAACTCAAATTAGGATTTTATATATATATATATATACAGTCTCTTCTGCTCACCAAGGCTGCAATTATTTGATAAAAATTCAAAAAACAAAACAAAAAAACAAACAAAAACAAAACAGTAGTATTGTGAAATATTATTACAATTTAAAACAGCGGTTTTATATGTGACTATATAGTGAAGTGTAATTTATTCCTGTGATCAAAGCTGAATTTACAGCATCATTCTTCAGTGTCTTCAGTGTCACGTGATCCTACATAAATTATTATAATATGATGCTCAAGAAACATTTGATTATTATCCATGTTGAAAACAGTTTTTTTACATTTTTATTTCAGGATTCTATGATGAATAGAAAGTTCAAAAGAACAGAATTGATCTGAAATGGAAAGCTTTTGTAACATTAATCACTACCATTCAAAAGTTTGGGGTAAGTAAGAATTTATTTACTATTTTTTGGGGAAAGAAATTAGAAAATACTTTTATTCATCAAGGATGAGTTAAATTGATCAAAGGTTACAGTAAAGACATTTATAATGTTAGAAAAGATTATATTTTAGATAAATGCTGTTCTTTTGAACTTTCTATTCATCATAGAATTTTGGGGGGAAATGGTACACGACTGTTTTCAACATTGAAAATAATAATTTATGTTTTTTGAGCATAAAATCAGCAATTAGAATGATTTCTGAAGGATCATGTGACACTGAAAAATGATGTGTAATCAGCAACAGTAATGATGTTGAAAATTCAGCTTCCAAATTACTTTTTAAAATATATTAAAATAGAAAACAGTCATTTTAAATTGTCATAATATTTCACAATATTACTGTTTGTCATTTTTTTTTTTATCAATTAAAGCAGCCTTGATGAGCAGAACAGACTTCATTTAAAAACATAAAAAATCTTACTGATCTAAAAATTGACCGGTAGTGTATATATATATATATATATATATATATATATATATATATGTGTGTGTGTGTGTGTGTGTGTTAATCTTAGTGATAGATTTTGCTGTTCTCTCACCATGGATATCTCTTGCAGTCCTGTGCCTTGAAGTCAATTTTATTCGGTGTTAATGTCAGCGTCTTTTCTATGTTTACCACTGGTTTAGTCCTTAAAAATAAGAACATATTATTTATTAATAATATTAACTTAATTCATTTAGAATTCTAAAATGTACAGATCCTACAAAATGATATTTAATGAAAGTATATTTGTTGGGTGTGTCTGGTTATTTTTTCACTTCATATGATGAATGAGACACTTCATATGATGCGATGAATGATCTTTTGAAAGCAAAAGATTGAATATATATATATATATATATATATATATAGCAGAGTGGAAAACATCCAACCTGTAAATCAGCACAGTATCTGAAAGTGAACCCACAGCAAGGTCTGGATAGCCGTTACCGTCCATATCCATGTTTCCAGCCATGGAATAGCCAAACAATTTAATACCGTGGTCTCCAGCCTCTAAAACCTGTAAACAGAGATTGTTTTAACACTCTGAAGTCACTTTGAAAAAAGTTATTATATTATTATAATATGATATAAAATATTATAACATATAATCTGTAATATTTTGTAAATATAATATTATGAAATTAAAAAGTGTTAAAAATATAATTTAAATATAATTTAAATTTAAAGCAAAATAAATGATAAAAATGTATATTGTAGAGTTTATAATTATGCAAGTCCTTTCACGGACCTCTGGTTTCTTATGAAAGCCTGCAGCTGAACCATGATATATGTACACTCGGCCTCTCCCTTTATTCTCATTGGGAGCACTCACTGCAAAATCTGTTCATCAGAAAAGATCATCTATCAGATGTACTATAAAACTGAGGCTCAAGACTGAAGTATATATAAAACGTTTTGTTCAACCTTGGTATCCATCTTGATTTATATCCCCAATGTGTGCCACTGCTAGTCCAAACATGGAGTCCCTTTTCCCGTACAGACACACTGGTTCGATTTGGTTCCAGCGTTGTCCATTGGCCTGGTTGATGTAAATGTACACGGCCCCTCCAACATCTTCATCCATGTTTTTCGCAGAGAACTCAGGTGCACCCACCACAATGTCATCCCACCTGAGTCAATGAGAACATTGTCATTTCCAATAAAGACTAAACTTGTAAAACAATAACTACCTGTGATTACATAAGAAACTTTACAATCACATTCTGTTTAGTCATAATTGTCTCACCCATCTGCGTTTAAGTCAAGAACAGCGAGGTCATAGCCAAAGGAGGAGGCCAAACCTGGACCTCGAAGGATATGTTCAGCTTTCAAGTTTCTCATTTCTGCCTTTTCATCCGGTCTGAGCAACAAAACCTCCCCACTGTGGTATGAGCGTGGAGCCCCCGCCACAACATTCAACTCTCCTTTCTTCGTGAGGTTCATCCCAGTATCTAAAGCAAAGCCTGAGAAATAACAGAAGGAAAACTGTTTATAAATAGATGCTATCAGATTTAAGAGTCATAAAATACTTATTTTATCATTAAATGTTTCCCCTGAAGTCCACTAATACTCACTAGTAAGTTACAGTATGACTAAAAATGTATTCCTCATTTTATAATTGCTAATGTATTGCTAACTACTGCATCAAGATTTACAGTAATATTTTATTTTGAACAGATCTGCATTCTAGACAATTGTGCTATAGATTGGCCTCTGGTACACAGGTTGACTGTGATGAGTGATCACCTAAAAAGCTGCTGATGTCCACAGGAATAAGCTTGTGTTGTTGTTGGTTATGATCTCCTGTTTCATAGATCTCTAGAGAGAAGTCATCTACAGGCTCCATATGCACAATGCCTTAAGTGTGAGAAGTCATCATTATAAACGATAGGTTGTGAGGTTATACTCAATATTACAGACTTTCCTGTTAATGTAAGTGTGAAGTAAAACATTATAAATAAAAAAAGCTTTGCAATACCTTTCCAGTCATAGGCTCCTGGAGCTCCATACACAAGATATTTGCTGTCTTTGGAAAACGCTACAGAGAGACCCTGTTGACAGTATCCAAACTTGCGCTTATCTGATTCCCGATTCCTACAAATTGATCTTGTGCTCAATCCATCCTTCACCAATGTAAGGTCCTGTTCCAGGACAAAACATCTACCCAATAACCGCTGGTTGGTAAAACTCCAATCCTGGTACCTGTGGGCACAAGTCTAAATAAAACAGAGCATATTCATTACACATATTAAAACATATGATAACATATGTCCACAAATACAGAGTTTTGAGGTGTCACCTTAAAATAGTTTCACAATAAATTAGAACCAGTTAAACTGAAAAGCACACGTTACCACTACTTTGCCTCCTCGGCCCTGGCTTTGGACACGAACACCTAGCCATTGGTTTTCTCTATAGTCTACTCCTGTCCTATCCTTAGGACGAGCTGCCGGTATAGAAAAGTGAGTTTAGGGATACTTAAACTGCTTGTATTATTAAATAATACACATAATAAAAAAGTGTTTGATCATTACAAGATTGAGAAATAAAGAAACAAAACATAAATCAAGTAAACCACAACAAACCTTCTGTATCAACAGCAATGCGTTCACAGTCATCAGATTGTATTGTGAATTTGCATTTGTACAGACCTCCAGATATATTGGCATTTTGAACGGGAAATGCTCTAGCACGAGGCGCTCCAATCAGCAATCTGAAGATGCAAGTAATGTCAATAGATAGATAGATAGATTTTATAGAATTTAATAATATTGAATTTTAACAATATCTAATTATTAAAATTCATAGCTACAAATTGTAGCCTATACGAATGCATGTATATATACTGGATATATATATCCAGTTATTTAAACAATTATCACGTGTTCGCTTAAAAGAAAATGTTTCTCACACGCGCTCCTCTGCAGGTTTGAGCTGATGGTGCATGGCCATAGAAAACCCAAACGAAGTGTTTGCTTCTCCACGCTTCTTTATCACGTTCTGTGTGTCCAGGTTAAAAGCAGAAACCTGCGGTGGCCGAAACATCCACGCGGTCAGGAGGAGACTCCACTGACTGAACAACATGATGATGATGGACCTCTCTGGAGCTGGAAATGAGCTAAGAGATCTATTCCAGAAGAAAAAAAATATCACTGTAGGGTGAGGCGATTTGACAAATATATAGCCTTGGCTGATTTATGTTCTCAGGGCGTGGATAAGACCAACTGTACTACAGTAAAGAAAGTTAATGTTTACCTGCAAAGGAAACGTTAACACACGCCCTTTAATCCTCAATCATATCCTGTGAGTTTAGTCAAGTTCAAGATAAGAATCAACATGTTACGAAGGTGCAATTTGCGATGAGAAAGACACCCCAGAGACATGATAAAAACAAACAAAACCTAGGCCTATAACTATCTACATCGAAGCCATCTACTATGTGTTTTTGTTTTGTTTTGTCTAAATGCAAATAAAAATTGGTTTTGTCAGGACAGATAAAAGACATTGCACCAAAAGATGGCGCTAGAGATTTCCAGACTGGATTGTCGACTGTAGCAATTGATTTCCACAATAGGAAAAGAAAAATACTATGCAAGTAAATGGCTACAATCTGTCTGTTAACCAATATTCTTTAAAATATCTTATTTTTTTAGGTATAAAATATCTTATTTTAGGCATTTTAGGTTTTACAGATGTTTAAAGTAATTTTACAGCAACAAACTGTATTTTATTATGTGATGTAGTGTTAACTTACTGACCTTTTGAATTAATAATATTTGTTTTGTTCCATATACACCAACAGCCAATAATCACAGCAGTAATGAGAGTCGAATGATCAATATGCTTATCATAAGCAGTTCTTCCACAATAAAGCTTTTTCAAATTTATAGACACTGCACAGTGCCATTCACACAAACATTAAACACCATCATGGTAACATGTTGAAATTTATTAATTTAGCATTAATTTAACAACATTAAATGTAACATTAAACCCTAATGCACATAACTGATTTGAAAAACACTAAGAAAATTATGAATAAACAGTTACTTACAAAAAACAAAATATTAAATGTCGTGTCACGCGGGGAATTTCTTCACTGTAAATTATACAATGACTTGTTCTTTTTCACTTCCAAAAACTGAAAATTTAACGGTGATTTATTAAATGTACCATATATCACAGTTATTTAGCGTATATAGCAAGGAAACTTCTGTAAACAAATTATCAGGTTTTTACTGTTGAAATCACAATATTTTTTTTACAGTGTGCCATGATGACTGCAAAATGACACAATTGTAAGTTGTATTCATTTATTTCTTTTAAAATAAAATGAAAAAGTGAAAACTTACCCCAACTCTACGTAGGAAAAATACCCCTAAAATGTTTAAATTGAATGGGTTAAAATATATAAAAAAACATTATTGTTTATTTTGGTCTAAATGGACACTATTGTGGTGGGTTTGTGTTACTATGTAACTATAATGAGTTTCATAATTCACAAAATGCATGGATTTTGGAATGCTAGAAAAAAAAAGTTACAGAAAAGATATTCAATTATGTGACAAACATGTTCCATGTGTGACAACTAGTCCTGGTATGATGGTGCAGTATAGTTTAACCTTTGTTTTGCATTATTGAGTAGCAGTTCTTGTCTCTGGCATGGTTTGGAAACCTAGGCATCATTAATGAAAGGTAAGGTCTCACAAGCTGCCTTCCGGATTGTCAACAACATGCGAATGACAAATAATAATGGTAAAAATGTATTTTTTTTTCTTATTTTCAACACATACTTTAAGTAACGTTGCACCTACAGTGCATGTCAACTAACTCTCATTAGAGTATTAGTAGACTGTCTGCCTAATATCTACTAACTCTTTATTTTGATGGTCCCCCAACAGATATTCTACTAATGACTATAGTCATTAACTTTTTAATTACTAACCCTAAACTTACCCCATACAGTCTAATAATACTCTAATTAAAAACTATAAAAAGTGCTTCTAAGAGATTACTTTTGCCTTAAATTACAGCATGTATTTGAGCACTACTAAATTTAACTGTGACAAAAATATAGCTGTACATCCTGTGGAAACTTTAAAAGTTGTTGTGGCAAGTGAGTTGTTTACTGAGAAACCCACTGAGGATGGTGTTAGTCGGTAGAGATGAGTGGTCATGGGAAACTTAAGCGAAGGTATGGGTGACAGGAGGACAGGAGCGGTACAATGAAATCGCTTTAACAGGTCTCATGATCTGCAAAACCGCACACACACACACACACACACACACGCGCACACACACACACACACACACACACACTTATAAGCACAGATGCACTCCTGCACAGATTCCTTCTGAAGGCCATGCACATAAAAACAAAAATTCACACATGCAAGGCCACTTCAACAGCGCACCCCGAACACAAGTTGATATTTTAAAACATGCATGCATTTCGTATCTTTAACAGAAATTTACATTTGATGGTCCCAAGAAACACAAAATCATGTTTTGCTCTCTTTTAGTGTGTTTTGGGGTCAGAACTAATGACATTCATAATATATGACAGACTTTTTACCAACACTGCTAGTGTTATGTTTATAATATATTATCATATATTTGAAGAGTTCAGATGCAAAAGCCTCTAAATGCCATTTGAAATTTTCTTCTAGAATGATAATTTTTATCAAGCTTGTATGTTTAAGTTCAGTGATTTCACTTAAATGACAATTCATAGGTAATCTTCATCCCCATTTAAGTAAAAGTAATTAACTAAAATATACAAGCTTGATAAAAATGATCATTCTAGAAGAAAATTTCAAATGACACTTAGAGGCTTTTGCATCTGAACTCTTCATTTATATAATGTTGTTTTTATTTCTCTCTTGAAAATGACAAATACTAATGGCCTGTCTGAGAAACTGAGATCAGGCTAACAAATAGCAGACTTTGAAACACTAGAAACCAAAATTAGTGTTTCAGCCATGCACAGTGGTGGAGGCGGAGCCTAAGTCAAGACTGAATTTTAACCCTTTCTCACAAAATCACATAGGAGTCACTTTTCCAGCGTTTATTATGTAAGATTTTTGTAATAAAATACCAAAAAAAAAATCACATTTATTATAACACTGTAATAAATGTATAACTTCATTTATTATCTTGATGAGACACCACTCTTGCACGTACTTTATAAGACAGGTGAGCAAATGTACATAAAACAAATGTTATATAGCTCGACAACATGATGAAATGTTAGAATTCGATCAGTATTCAAATGTTGATCTAGCTTACAGGAATATATTTCGAATTGGAATGTATTTGAAATGTATTATAATAATAATGTAACAATATACAATTATTTAAGTGTTATTATACATGTTACACTATTGTGATTATACATTTGTTACATTATTATTTGGTTACATTATTCTTTTTGAAAAAAGTAACAACTCTTTTTGGAAAAAGTAGCGATTTTTTTAGGAAAAAGTATACAGCGTTTCTTTTGAAAAAATGACTGTAATTTTTTTTTATTATAAATGAGTGTTTTTAGACATTTATTACAATGTATTTATATGTGTATTACAATGCAGTTATACATTTATTACAGTGTTATTATATTACAATATAATTTTATTTGTTATACATTTTTACAATGTAATTAAGTTATTTTTTTTTTACAATGTATTTATACTTTTTTACAGCATTAGGCCTATACGTTTATTACAATGCAGTTATACATTTATTACAGTGTTATACATTTTTTTACATTCATTATTTTGTTACATTATTGTTTTTGAAAAAAGTACAGATTCTTTTTATTACAATGTTACAGTTTTTACATTATTAATTATTTTGTTACATTATTCTTTTTGAAAAAAGTAGTGATTCTTTTTATTAGTGTTTTAAAATTTTTACGTTATTAATTATTTTGTTACATTATTCTTTTTGAAAAAAGTAGTGATTCATTTTGAAAAAGTACAGATTCTTTTTGTAAAAAAAAAAAAAAAAAAAAAAGTAGCGATTTAACTGAACCTGTAAATCCAACACTATCTCACGACCAATTCGTACGAATTCGACGCATGATTAAAAAGTGTCTAATTCGTACTAATTCGTACGACCTCACTCGTACTAATTTGTACGATTTGTCTAAACCCACGTGATGGTTAGGTTTAGGGGCGGGGTCAGGGGTAGGTCATTCGTACGAATTCATACGAATTGGCCAATTCGTAAAATATGTACGATTTAGCAAAATCGTATTAATTCGAACGAGTGAGGTCGTATGAATTGTTACGAATTAGCCACTTTTTAATCATTCGTCGAATTCGTACGATTTGGTCGTGAGATCGGGTTGGTAAATCTAGACTGTTTAATTCAGAATATCATGTTTTATTCGGGTGCGCTTAACGTTATCGTTTTCTCAGAGCTTAGGCGCCTGTGTAATAATAGTAGCCTAGGCTATTAAGCAACTCAAACATGCCAAACCAACAATACTAAAAACACAAAAAATGATTTTGTCATGGGCATTGCACTAGTTACTATAAATTATGCATAATTACATGCAACAATCCCAAACCCTATACTGCCCTACAAAGCAAAAAGGCAGTCACTACGCAGAGTGCAGAACTGAGAAAAATGACTTTTGCTAGGGCTTTTTGCAGTTACTTTACAAACGACTACCATTTTTCTCTAAAACGACACGCATTTAAGATAAGATGTTTTGTCACATAACAAAGGATGTCTTGAATGTCATGAAAATTGTAATAATTAATGCTTTACCAAAACTGCAGTTACTGCCTTTTTGCTTTGTAGGGCAGTATAGTAAACCGTAAAATGTTTTAACATTACTTACAGTAGTGCTTAAATGTATAATTACCCTGAAACAAGAGCATCTTAAATAAATTAACCATTTCATTTTTTTGTTGTTGTAATAAACACTTGCAATTCTCACAAAATCAAAGTGATTTAGTTGACCATCCCATTGTTTTAATTTGTAGTTTGTAGATTGTCTTAATTTAGCAGTTATCCAATTTTTTACCATTATATGGGGCTGTTCAATTGTTGTGGTCTGTGAACATGTTTTCAAGAAAAGGTTACAGGAAGTCTGTGCTGTCACGAAAAGAAAGACAGAGGTGTACAGTATAATCTTGCAGTATATCAAGACAAGCCAAAGACTGTGGTGAAGATGATGAATATTTGGATTTCTGTCATGCTTCTAAGTGAGATGTGTAAGTACATTACCTGATTGTCAGAGATTTTATTTATGTTAAGTCACCTCAAATTTTCAGATACTTATTTAAATACTATTTTTTCCCTGGATAGATCTTTTCTACATAATAATTTTTGTCCTCCGCAATGATTTTATTCTAAGAATTTATTACTTTCAACTATTCTGTTGTTGTTGCCTATTGTATTTATTTGCCTATTGAAAAAAAAATAATAATGTTAAGCAATAAGCATCTCATAAATTAATTCCATGGTTTAAGTATTTTGGACTTAGTTTTCTGAAGTATGAGACTAATATAAATCCTTTTCATACAGAGGAATTAACAATATTTTATTGACTCTTTTTCTCCCTATAGACTCAACACTCTCAGAGGTTGTTTCTCAACCTGATCCAGTAATGTTGGTCTCTATTGGGGATGATGTTACTCTGCATTGCTTTTTTCTGGAAGATCACAGTGATCCAATTACTTGGTACAAGCAAAAATCTGGACAACAACCACAAGCAGTTGCAATGGTGCAGAAATTAGTCAAAACCCCAAATTTTTTCAACCCTTTTGAATCCTCACGTTTTAGCATTGAGACAGACTCAAGCAAATGTCATTTAACGATTTCAAATGTCACTTCATCTGATGAAGCAATGTATTACTGTGGCTGGAGAAAATATGAAACTATTTTTGCTGAAGGCACATATTTAGCTTTAAAAGGTATGTGTTTCATCCTCAAGTAAATTTATTAAAGAATCAAATTAAATTGTATTTCTTACAACCATTATTTTAAGGGAAAAAAATCCACAGTAAACAAATACATTTGGACACTATGAACAGAGAGTCTATTTGAGAGATTATTTGTTACATATGATTATGTGCAATATTATACTCTAAATTATTTTATATTCTAAAATCATCAGAAAATAAGACATTTTGATTTGACTTGTGACTTTGTATATTTCAGATATAATCCCCTGCATAAATTGTCTCCATGTCTATTTAGGGTCACAAAACAACCAATATAAACCCCACGTGTCTGTTCTTCAGCATCCCGAATCAGAGACTGTCCACTCTGGAGACACGGTAACCCTGATGTGCTCTGTGCTGTCTGAATACAACACCGCAGATATCAGAATGTTCTGGTTCAGATCTGAATTCGGAAAATCAGAAATCCTCTACACTCAGAATCAGAGTAATCATTGTGAGACTGATTCTGCTCGGAACTGCACATTCAGTCTGTCCAAGAACATAGTGAGCCCAATGGACACTGGCGCTTATTACTGTGCTGTAGTCACTTGTGGAAAAATTCTGTTTGGAAATGGGACAAAATTAAATATGGGTAAGTGCCTAATTATTTTCTTTTCAGGCATTTTAATATTTTGTATGGAACATTATAATATTTAGTTTCATAATAAATGTTGGAGTTGCTCTTTTTAAAGAATATCATTTTTTGCACGTGCTCTTTGACGATCTCTTTATGGCAATTCACAGAATATGGGGAATGTCTGTTTATACCACAAAGCAAATGTTATATTTAAATGCATGTAATAGTATATTCATGCAAGTCTTGAAATGATAAATGTACATCACATACTACACAATGCATTTTGTCTTACTGTTCTACAGTAAAGCCAATTGATCCTATGGTGATAATCTTGGGTGTATTACTGGGTGCCTGTGTGGTTGTGATTACTGCACAAGCTATTTTAAGTCATAAAAAGGAAAAATATTACTGCAACAAAGGTGAGTGTTTTGATTTCATTTGTCTCCTAAAATGATTTGTATAATGGCTGGTAAAACACAATTGTAGGTAAGTCTGACCTATTCAAATCTTAATTACCACATGGTGCAAAGTTTTTTTTTTTTGTTGTTTTTTTTTAATACCACAGACTTCCATTATAACATATGTTTTTTCGTCTTTTAACCAGAAAAAGGGCTAGAAGACACTGAAAAAGAACACCCCACCAGTCAGGTGTGCATGATAAATGAATTTTAATTAATTGTTTCATGTATTTAATATGATAATATGGTAGCATTTTACAATACGTTTCCATTAATTAATGTTAGTTGATGCTTATTTTTTAACTGACATTGAAAAATAAGCAATAACTGACATTAAAAATTAGCAATAACTGACATTAAAAATTAGCAATAGATTTCTTACAGTATTATTTTTTTATTTGTTAATGTTAGTTAATAAAAGGACAACTGTTTCTTGTTATTGTTAGCTCAGGTCTATTAAATAATGTTAACAGATACAACTTTTGATTTGAATAAAGTATTAGTAAATGTTGAGGTTAATATTAACTAACATTAATTAAAAGTATTAATTAATTAATTAATTAAAGTATTTATATAGTTCATGTTTACTAATAGTTAACTAATGTTAACAAATGGAACCTTATTGTAAAGTGTTACCGATACTGTTTTATGCAATTATTGAATTTTAATTTTCTAATTTAATAAAATTTTGGACAAATTGTACATTACATTACAAACAGTACATTGGGTTTTCATGTTTTATGGGGACTTTAGATTCTATTCCTTTACACTAACCCTATCTCTAAACCCCTCACAGAAAATATCTCGGGTTACTTGACTGTAACCCTGGTACCTGAAATAGCGGGAATGATTTGCTGCACTTGATTTTAAGTGTTAAAGGCAAGGCAAGGCAAGTTTATTTATATAGCACATTTCATACACAATGGCAATTCAAAGTGCTTTACATAGAAGAAATTAAAATAATCAAAAGAAATCGATTAAAGGGAAAAACGTCCTTGTTTGACTGTTGTGAACGTGTGTGGCGAACACACTAAAGAATTTGGCTTAAATAAGTTCTGAGGCTGATGTCTTTCGAATGTGCACATCAGAGGCGACCTTTAGTCATAAGCCCCTTTTCAGCGTTACACTTGTTGTCTTTTGACTTTTTTCACAGTGATCCTGCATAGGTATGAATGAACTGCTCGTAAAAAAAAAAATCCTGGTCGACATTTGTTAAGACATCTGCTTTACAATGCTTATGATACATATTACAATGCTCATGATAACTTTTGTTAACTCTACAATAAGTAAATCCACTTCACCAGCTAATTACTCCTCGACAGCGATGCCATAGAAATATAGAAATCTCCGCAAGACGACCGCCAAAAACGAAAGTTCAAAGACAATATTCTAAAGATGACGGTGCCCACGTTTCTCTGGTGCATATAAGGTCTATAAATAAACGTGTGACAGGTACGCTCATCAGGTAATTTTGTTTAACCCTCCTGTTACCCTCAAATCTGATAACACTTTTTACCCTCTGGGGTCAATTTGACCCCAGTAATTTAAACCTCCACAATATGTGTATTTTTTTTACAAAGTTTTGTCTTAGTTAGTTTATGTCTTTGTTGACTACTTAAGTAACGTTTTAAGTTGACATCCACCCACCACCCCCCTCCCCACCCCACCTAACCCCACCTAACCCCACCTAACCCCTTACACATCCAGAATACCCATTGTACGACTATGGACAAATTTACAAATCAACATAAAATCTTACTGATTTTACCTAAAATTGGAAAAGTATAAATACATCTGGTGTTTTATTTTGTTTTATAATATTTCTAAGTATAGATTTTTGTAATCTATAAAATTTGGAAAGAAAAACTATTTATTTTATCAAGGATAGTAACACGAGTTATGTTTGGGGTCAATCTCACAAAAATTATTTTTTCTCCTCCCCCATGGCACGGGAAACATCCAAGTTCTCACAAAAATGATGTTTTCCCCTCCCAAATACACAGGGAAGAATTATTAGTTATCTTGAGAATTATGTCACATGTCATGTGAACTACTAGTAGTTCTCGCAATACTACAGATATGGTTATGTTTGGTTAGGGCCCTAAAACAGAGGGACGTTTTTTGAAAATGATATTGAATATGTAAAATTACAATGAACATTATAAATTCAAATTATAACATGTTATAATGACCTCAATATAACAACCAAAACAAATGTGTGTGAAATTTCAATATTTCTTCTGTTTTATTATACAACTAAAAGAGCCTGGGGTCAAATTGACCCCAAGGAACACCGATGCTACAAAATTTGTACAGGACTTTGAAAAAATATTAGCAGGTAAATTTTATGTTTTCAGAGTTGTCCCCATTAAATTAGGACAAGTCATTAAATTTGAAGCAAAAAATAAAAATAAAATTATGTTTTTACAGACGTTAAACATTGAATGGGGTCAAATTGACCCCAAGGATAATAGGAGGGTTAAAGAATGTCCTGAACACGATCTCAGTGCGGCAATGAAGCACAGCAGCTCGTCCCTGCTTTTTCATGGAACATGGTTTCAGTCAAGTAACCCGAGATGTTCCCTTTCAAAAGTTACTCTCAATGCTGTGCATGATTTTAAGCGCTATGGGGAACAAGAATACCAATGCTGCCACACTGGAAGTGTCTAGACCCCTCAAGGTTGTGTTGTGTGTGCGCACAAACACGAGAACGGCCTCAGACATGAGCCTGGGATGTCTATTCAAGGACTTGAGAGCCCATAGTATGTGAACATCCAAACTATAGAATCTAATAAATGTGTGCATAGAGGACCAGCCTGCCGCCTCACATACTTGCTGCAAGGGGGCGCCTCTTGCTGGATGCAACCCCCCTGGTAGAATGAGCCCTAATGCCTAGAGGCAAAGCTTGACCACACACCTTATAGGCTAGAGAAATAGCATCCCTCACCCAATGCGACATATTTTCCTTTGTGGCAGCCCCCAGAACAAATTAACAGCTACTCTGACTATTTTGCACGAATTGGACTCAGTAAGTGAAGTGTCTCCTCCTCCAGCGTAGTGAATGGCAGAGGACAGAAGGCTTCAAGAACGACCAAATGTGGGGTCGAAAATTGAACTTTTGGAAGTTGGGTGAGATTGCAAAATAGCCCAGGGGCAAAGTCTAAGCAAGATGGTGAAAAAGACAGAGCCTGAAAATCCCCTCTCTAGTGACGAGATAGTCATAAGGAAAAACATATGTAGAGTCAGAAGCTTGACCGGCGCTGACTTTAGTGGTTCAAATGGGGTTGAAATGGGCGATCAGAGGGTGTTTCCCCACTAAAACCCTGTCAATCAGAGCATGGCAAGCTGAGACGGCGGCCACAGGTACTCAGAGAGTAGCAGGACATGTGCCTGCTGACAGCTTTTCCTGCAGAAATTCCAGCACTAAAACAATCTGGCAGTGGACTGGGTCTGCATAATGTATAGTACATCACCTTTCAAAGACACACCACTTAAGGACGATACACATGTATCTTCTAGTGGAGGGAGCCCTAGCACTCAGAATGGTCTCTACATCCACTGAAAGTCCAGCATCTCTTAGCCGGTCCCTAAGATACCTCCTGTTCGACATCACCCACAGCGAGCCGCCAAGAAGAAATGTTATTCTAGATCCAGACTGTGGTCGGTCAACGAGGTCATATCAGTAATAGCCATGAGCCTTGTTGATGGACCTTAGCCAGGACTTCTGGGAGCAGGGCGATCAGTGGAAATGTGTTTAGACACCTCGTGGGTATGGGGCCATGCCGTCCAGACCCAGGGAGGGCTGAAGGAGTCAGGGGACGTTTTTCGTGAAGTGAAGAGGTCCACCTCTGCTTCGTAAAATCTTTCCCAAATCTGATTGACTACCATGGGATGGAGCCTCCAATCCCTTTTTGTGGACAATATCTGCTCCCATGCTTTTAGGAATGTAAATCGTCCTGAGGGACAGGAACTTTTATAAAGTGGACGCAGCAATCAGCGCTTGTGCTTACCATAAGCATGGATTTTAGAAAGGAAACAAAGTATTTGCGTGTGCCCTTACCCTTATTTGCGTCTGGCGATTAGCCATTTGGAAGAAATACCCATGCTCAGAGCCACAAGTATCATCAGTAGAACTCTTTGAAAGTGATGGAAAGTAATTTCCTGACATACTCTCATACAGAGAGAGCCTGAAGCGTCGCGGCTGAGACACGAATACATAGTTTTAAATGCCCTGAGGCGTCTGCGAGCATCTTTGATGCATTATTGGCTCTTTCATACTAACAGATTGGCGAGCGTTCATCACCCGCTAATCCCCCACAGTTTGCACACGATAACACCCTGACCTGTCGGCGAGCTCAACAATTTGCAAATCGGGCTTAAATCTGGCTTAAAGTCATGTAGGCTTTAGCTCACCATTTTCGGTGAAATGCCATGTTTGTAGTCGAGCAGCGATATGCAAACTGTTGCTTGCAAACTTTGCATTCGACTTTTTTTCCATTATCTTTTTTTGTAAAATTATCTGATTGCCCTGAAAACACCTCCATTAACACATCAAAAAAATAAATAAAAAAAATCGAACAATCAGAATTTTTTTTTCGGAGGGGGGAACCCGGCTGGATTGCGAGGCCCCTTAGTGGCGCGAGGCCCTGTGCGGTTTCACAGTTCGCACAGCCCTTGCAACGGCTCTGTGCACAGATGTGCGTCAGCAGTAGACAGAAGGACAACCCGATCTGAAAAGAGAAGGAAAGAAAAGGAAGGACCCATCTCCTGCTCCTCAGCCAGATCGACTCGCGATATGTGAGACGAGCGTGAAGCACTTTAATGGAGGGCAACTCACAGTGCTTGCACTCGCCATTCTCTAGATATGATTATTTTTTTCAATTCTTCTTTTCATTGTAAAGAAAGTGAGCGAGAAAGGCTTTATTCCTGCCTGAAAACAACTAACTTCTAGCAAAAGGGATAGTGTCATGATCCTGTTTCTTACTCTCATTCCCACTCACACATTACGCTATTTCCTCATTATCACACACACCCCCTTGTTATCCTTGTTTCCCCTCCTCAGCTGTCTCTCATTCACTAGTTAGTGGTGTTCCGCCATACAATATAGTTATCCTCTTTACACGCTTATAAAGCAAAACGTTTTATTTTGTGTCACCGTCCTAGGTCGAGTTACACTACTTGTGTAACTGTATTTAAATAGGGAAAACGTGGCGGTGTTTGGTCGCTTCTCTGGCCCATATTGAATTAACTGGGCTAATTAAGTGCTATCAAAGCGTCTCTTGCGCCAGAGCGATTGAGTGCACGCACTGAGACGACATAGGTATGCATCAACTCATCATAGTTAAGGGAATAACATAGTTTAAAATGAAAAAATGGTGGACTATCTTTTTAAAATAAAGCGCAGCATTGAGAGTAGCTTTTGAAATTGAACTTTCTGCATTTTCAAAAAAAAAACAAAACAAAAAAACAAAAAAAACATGAAAAAAACATTTGAAACATGAAAAAACATTTTCCTTTTATCAAATCTGTCTCTCATAGGAACATGATGCAGTGGAATTGAGTTATGCTGCATTGCATTTTAAGGAGGGAAAAAACAGAAGAGTTCAAAGGAATGGGGACCGTGTTCACCTCAAGACAAACACTGTTTGTGTTTTCAACCAAATCAATAATCCCACTGACCATACTATTGAGTACAAAAATATCTAGAATTTATTAGATACAAAAAAATGTAGTGCAACTTAAATTTGCTAATTCATTTACTGGCAGTGTCTAACTTTTTGTAAATTATATTACTGCACCTATTTTTTTTTTTTTTTGACCAGGATGTTTCATTTGAGAATGATTGTCTTTTGATTGTGATGGTTGTCTGATTTGATCTCGAGCTTCAAAAACTGGTTGTATGACTCTGTAAAATAAATAAATAGATACAATAAGTGCAAAGTTTGGAATTATTGTTTTATTGGACACATTTTCAAATCTGTTCAAATTAAAGCTCTCAATATGGTGTGATTTTACAGCGATTAAAAAAAATACTTAAGTACTGTATATTAGTTGCAGTTTTTGTGATGTTATTGACAGGTTAAAATGACAAGCTTCTCCGAAACATTTGTTTCTAGAAAATTTTGTATTTTAAAAAAGTCTTTCAGAGATTTGATAAGTACATAAAGTTTACTTTACCTCTGGATCAGGAATTTCAATATGGATGGACATGTGGTCCTGGGAATGGAAGATAAAGCTATAAATAGACAAAGATATAAATCATTTTTTGTTTATATAAATCATTAAGGACTCATTAAGGACTGCCTTTTTACCTATTATAAATGAAGAGTTATGTCAGATATTGAAGCATGTCCAAATGCTTCCCAAGGCGTCAGTTAAGTAACACTTACAGCCCATTCTCACTCCCAAGGCGTCACCTAACTGGCCTTGGGAAGCATTTGGACATGCTTCAATATCTGACGCTTTAGGCGCCCTTTAGCGTCAGTTAGATGACGCCCTAGGATCGCGTGTACCCTACCCCCACCCCACACCTAAACCTAACCGCGTCCTCTAACTGACGCTTTCCTTTAGCGTCAGTTAGATGACGCCGTAGGATCGCGTCATGTAAGTGACGCTAAAGGGCGCCTAAAACGTCAAATATTGAAGCATGGTCAAAGGTGACGCCTTGGGGTGAGAATGCGTTGACACTTACCTCTCTGGGTTTTTTTTTTGGTTTAAAATTTCTTGAAAGCATTACTCGTACTTTTACTGTTGGCATCAGGACAATGGTGACACCAAAATAAAATGATTCTGAAGCTGAAAATACAGAATTATTTAAACGAATATGCACTCTGTCACTCAGATATGTTTAAAACAATGTAGGCCACTTTTTCTGGAAGACATTTGGCATTAACAGGACGCACACATATGCATTATTATACATTACATTCAACATTAATGTAGTGCTGACACTAAAAATCTGAGAACTTGAATTTTTTTCCTCACAAAGAAAGTTATTTTGGGTGAACTAGACAATACATATTGTCACTCTCCAGTCTCCACAATACATATTGTTGCATTTTTGTATTGCGATATGTAGTGACACAATATATTATTACACTCCTATTAAATATAAAAAGTAATTCATACATTTCATTTTAATCAACTGACAAGTTCAGTACAAACAGTAAATTTATGTTCTTTTTTAAAAATCAGAAAGAAATGAATTTCAGCTAGAACAAGAGATCACCTGTAGAGTTAAAGGATGATACATTTAATGCCAAAAATACTCAATTTCCAAACTCAATCTCAGAGAAAATCTTCACTCCACAGTAATAGACCCCCTCGTCCCAATGACTGATGTTAATGATACTAAGAGAAAGACCTTTCTTTGATCTGCTGATATTGAAGAGTGGGACAGGACGATAACGATATAAAAGTTTTCATTGAAAAAACATTGCAGTCACATTGGCACCAGATTCAACTGTGATAACAGCGCAGATGGAGCTGATGGAGACCAACGCATTCTCATCCCAAGGCTGACGCTTTTGCCAATGCATATGCATCCACATGCCACCCTTTAGCGTCAATATAACACACTCAGAGTACTGGTATAGGTTTAGGTCTTGGGTAGGGTTAGGTTTAGACCACTAGGAGGCGCCTTCTTGCCCATATATACAGTATATGTCGCCTTGGGATGAGAACGGGTTCTAAAAACATGCCATAACTTATTGATCATAACATGTTTTATTCCTAATGCCACTTTTTCAGGTTTCACAGTCTACTGTGGCTGTACAACTGATATAGTTTAAATAGTAAAACTACACTTACACAAATTGAGATGCACCACAACTGCCTGGATAATCTGGAATCATACATTCCTACATATGAGACGTATAACACATTAATTTGCTGCTGTGGGCTTCCTGTTTTATCTGTGAGATCTTTGCAGACATTGTTCACTGATCAAAGAGTGATGGAGTTGTTCAAAGGAAACCACAAGTTTCCATTACACATATTATATGTAAAGGCCATGCGGTTTCCTTACTATTCAACATTGGACTTTTAAAGTTTATGTACCTGTATGAAGTTAAAATTAAACGGAACTCTGTTATAAATAAAAAGCAAAATAAAAAGTAAAACTAGAGAGGCTTTTGTCTTGACTGGTGTTGACTGCTGGTAATGCAAATGCTAACACCATGTGTCATGTTAAGGGCATCTCTTGGGTCAAGCATGCAAACCCTGAGTCATGCAGCAGCCTCGAAGGACACACTCATGTATGAGGCCAGTTAAGGAGATGCTGCGTCTGAGCCAGGAAAGGTTCAGCAGGTCGTGATGTTAATATGGTGAGGCAGATCTTTCAGTGTTCACTGGAAAAGTAGCTTCATAATTCATCTGAAAATGCTCTGGAAATATTATTAAGAGCAGAAACTGTTAAATGCATTTTTGCATCTGCTATATCTTTTTACCATTTTGCCCATCTAATATCCAGTGTAATACATGGACATTTTAAATAAACTTTCACATAATCATATTGTCATAATAATCATAATCATAATCATATATATATATACAGCAGCCTATGTATTTTCCCAATCGTTCTTCATTTTGTAAGTTTTGCTGCCCTCATAAGGTGAACTCTGAGATTGCAGGTAATGACAACCCAATGAACCGGTGATATGCCTAATTCCCAACCTCTACAAGAAAAACGGGACCATTTAAGATAGTAGATATTTCGTTTTAAAGCTCTTTAACCCATTTAAGCCCACCGGCAACTATAGTTGCCGCAGTGTATAGTCGTCATTTTCCTTGTGTGAGTATTTTTCTAGATGTTTTCCATGTTGTATGTCGCAATGTCATGCAAGGAAACAACCAAATAAAGGATTTCAAGAAAAAAAAAAGGTATTCACTTCCTTCCTGTCACATGAGGCTGTCAACTTCCTACCCCTACTTCCAGGAAGCATGGCGAAGTCAAACCCTCCCAAAGAAAGCTAATTTTCATATTACTAAAAAGTATTTTTTGTTGACATATATATATCTAGACAATCATGAAGGTCTCTAGAATCCTCTAAACAAAACAAATCTTACAATAGATCTATAGTTTTTTGTATACTTAGTCAAAAGTCCAAGCGGTGGGCAAATGCCTTGTAAGTACATATATCATGGGGAAATGGGGTATACTGTGTTAATAGGTTAATAATTCAAGGTTATTGGACTTGTTTAATAACTTTACCCTTGTATGCACTGTTATTTTAGTTTTTTGCCATTTTGTCATTTGTTTTTTTTTGTTATATACACACACACACACACACACACACACACATATACATATATATAATTTTTACTTCAATCTATTTATATGTATTTAACTTTTTGATACACAATGCCCTGTTATGGCTGCACTTTGTTCTGCACTCTACCACTTTAACCCTTGTGCGCTGTTCATTTGAGGTTTACATTTGAGGTTTACAGGCTTTTGTGGTGTCAGAGAGCCCAGGCAACAAAATGTAATTTTGTAACAAATTTTGTACAAATGTAATTTGTTACATTTTGTAACAAATTACATTTTTGATATATGCATATCTACATATTATGAAATCATAATTATAACAATATAAGTTACTTTTTGTAAAAGTTTAGCAGTTTTTGTACTAAAAAAAAAATCAGTTTTTCAATAATGTTACATTATGATTAGAATCAAACCTGATCAGGATGTTACAAAGAGAAAAGTTCTTTCTGATTTTGAGGATGAATTTTGTCCATTGACAAAAATCATTTGATTCTATAACATTATTGAAAAACAGTTTTTTTTCCAGTACAAAAAAGTTACTTTTATTGTTATAATTGTGATTTCATAATATCTAGATATGAATACAACTGGAAAAACTTGTGAAAATATTTTTTTCATTTAGTCAAACAGCAAATCGCAAATAGTGGAGCTCTGCAGCCATCTACTGGTTAAAGTGATAATTTGTTGCTTTTAAAACGGCATTTTCCAAAAGATTGGCAAAAATCTTACATTAAACCATGTCAAATTATCCATGTTATCCCCATAAATGAAAGTTAGAAATGTGGGTCAAAAAAACCCCAAACACCACACAAGGTTTAAGACAAATGGATTTGTTGTTTGTTGTGTTTTTATATTCAAGACATTATAAGCTATAGATTCCACTTTTTTGGGTTCGCATCAAACATTCTTCGACTTTTATACACAATAAATGTGTTTATGAATAAAGATTGAGCTGTTGAAAGCAGTTATTTTGAGATAGATGCCAAATGTTCTCCTCCTATTCATATTTAACATTGATGGGGTGCCCACCGGCAACTATAGTTGCCGCACATTCAAATCCGATTTTCAAGAAGAAAAAAAAAAACCTGAGGAAATAAATGCAGAACATGTTCACAAAGGACATTATTAACACGACTATATGCATGAAACCATTCAGAAAAATTTGGGCACAAATGGGTTTAAGCTCTTTAAATAGAACTGTTTGGTAATTTATAAACATCATCATTTGACATTACACTCTGGCCTGAACTAATATAAATTTTCACAGAAGTATGGTGTGAAATCAAACCTCCATCACAGAGACAGGGCCTACATCATAGAAAAGACTAAATCACATTAGAAATCCTGCTTCAAAGGTAAAATTCATAAGCTAGGTTTTGAACTTTTGACAGCAAATACCTTCTTTGAGGTAGGCCTACATATTTCTTATGTAGCCTAAAATAGTGCACAGAAATGTGGAAACAACTAATTTGAGTTTAGCCAGGATATATAAACTACTGCACTACCAATAGGCTACATTACAATCAACTAATAACTATCACTATCCCCCCAAAATTGGTAAACCACCTGTGTATAGTTAAACAATAAACAGTCTACTACTAGACGTCAGCCGTTTGACTCATACACTTTTAAAGGTGTGGTAGGCAATTTCAGAGAGGCTAGCAATAGCAAGCTAGCTTTGAAATCGCATGATCCCCCCTCATTTCAGAGCATCTCCAAAGTCACGTCTCCTACAAAGCACATAAACGTGCACAGTGTCTCCTTATGTCTCAAAGCTCATAACATTACAATAATAATGACCATAAACAACTAGAGCATTGACCTGTACCCAGGGGCGTGGTAGTGGGGGGAAAAGTGGACCTGACTACCCAGGGCCCCGTCTAGGGAGAGGGCCCTTTGAAATCCCACCAATTTAAAAAAATTTTTTTTTAAAACCTAATTAGAATTAATTGGGCCCTCCAATTGATGTCATTAATAATAATTTAAAAAAAATATTGACCAAAATGAACTCAGTGCCACTGTGCCAGACACTCTGGACCCCCTTCCAAATGGTTTAGTCCGCAACGCGTCGACCGCCCATAGACGCAGCGGGCGGCAAACAAGTAATAACGCAGTGAGTCTAGACTAGAGCCTGTAACGGGAGCCTGATCTGATCATGCTGTGCAAAAAGCCCAAATCGGGCTTTAAAAAAAAGAGATGAAAGAAAAAGATGGGAGGCAGAATGCGGGGAAGCAGCTGATGACTGCTTTCTTCCCAAAAGGTGAACTGAGTTTGCTATATGCACCTAACGTTACATCCAATTAAAGTTAACGTAACTTAGTCAACTCCAGACAGCTGCTGCTAATGCAGGGTTCCAGACTGCGACCAAATTGGTCTCATATGCGACCATTTTTTTGAGAATTTGATTGTGCGAGTTAAAATTGTATGTGATGTGGTCGCGTCGCATATATACGAGTGGACGCTCGCGCAAAAGAAGACCGACCGTTGTATCAGCTGCTGCAGACTGCAGTCCGTAACTTATGTTCAAAACGAACGAGTAGGCTACATCATGAATCCATTTTCCAAACCGTGTTTTTGACTTATCCTGAATCACTACAGTACGCCTGTTAAAAGTGTTTATATTCGGACTATTTTTTTATCCCGGATTCCCGGGGTTGACTCGGATGCGAAGTTGCCCAGTGACTGCGTGACTCGCCATAGACATTATGGAGAGAAGTAGCTCCGGCAACAGTGTTCTTCCGCAAGACACATAGACGTCACGCGCGTATTGCACACTGATGGTGGAACACGCCAATTACGAATTCATGAATAAAAATATAAAAATGAAAATGTCTCAGGAAACAAATTATTACAAAATGCAGGAGGTAAGGAGTGTGAGATTTCTGATTTTTGAACTAACTTATAAAATTTGATAACGAAAAATCTGTTTTAGCTTGTTGTAATACTCAAATGTAATGTACATTTGAATGTTTAATGATTTTTAAAAGATAGAAATATGATGCTAATAGAAAAATGACAGACACAGAAGATTATGATTCAAATGTAAATAGATAGATTGAATGTAATTCAAATGTAAAATTCTTAAAATTACAGATTAAAATTACTGTCCAAAATCCATGAAAATCCTGAAATTTGGCAATGATAATTAATATATTACAGGTATTTATGGTAAGCCTTTGCTGGCTTTGGTCCATTAAAACCACTATTCATCGGCATGCATTGATTAATCCCATGGCATGTAGCAAAAAAAATAAAAAAATAACCGCGACGAAATCAAATGCTGATGCGACCAACTGAGAAAGTTGGTAGCATCAGTTTAACCTGGTTTCTGAGGGTACAGTTGTCTCTCGTGTTCTTGTGTTCTCCTATTTAAAAATAAATGTTTTTCATTTAAAACTTGCATCAGTATCATGGATCAAAATGTTAGTACACAAAACCGATGTAGCCTAAGGTTTAAAGGTATTTGAGCACAAGTAGGCCAAATGCATCAATTCAGGTGGTGAATGAAAGAACCAGTCATTACTATAATCTGATTTTATTATTTAAACACTGTTTATATTTGTTTATATTCAAATAATTAAAAAAATACATTTCATTCAAAATTGAATTTTCACTTTGCTAACCCGCATCGTACAATGCCATGTGTAGGGGGCCCATTGACATTGAGAGTGTACAGGGCCCAGAATTTGGTGCTACGCCCCTGCCTGTACCACCTCAGAAATGCATCTAACAGTGACTGAGTCTGAGGATGTGAACCGGGTTGCTTGTTAATTAGTTTGGTTTGCGTCTACAACTCAGCATTGCCTTACAGACCACACGGATGATGTGTGTCTGTGCTTGTACGTGTGTGAGGAGGTATGGAAATGCATATGACAGGCAGGACATTATCATTTGGACTGAATTTTTTGGGGGGTCTTGAGACTTCCACAAAAGATATAGCGTTTCAAACGGTGTGCACATAATTCTTTTATTTTTTTTTTTATTTTTTTTTTAAACAGTGTTGGGTAAGTTACTACAAAAAAGTAATTAATTACAAGCTACATCTTCAACTCACTGTAAAAAAAAAAAAAAAAAAAAAAAAAAAAAAAAAATGTTGGTTTAACTTAAAAAATGAAGTAACCTGGTTGCCTTAAAATTTTAAGTTAATTGAAATGGAAAAAAATTAGTTAATACAATGAAGGAGATTGATTTAATCACCAGAAACTCAAAATAGTATGTTATCTGAACTACATAAATTATTTAAGTTGATTTGACAAAATAAAAAAATGTTGTGATTACAAATCAGGAAAATATTTTTTTTACAGTGCAGTAATTAGATTACGGTAACTTCTCTCTCTAAAAAGTATTGTATTGCTTATTATTTTAAAAATGTCATATTAACCTCATAACTGTAATTAAATTACAGAAAAGTTAGAAGTAATCCCTTACTTTACTGTAATCAAATTACTATAACTATAGTAATTAATTACACCCAACAAAAAAATTGCCTACCCTTTAATCAAAACATTTTTGTTTTCCCTCATGCGAACTGCCAAACATTAAACTATTCAGAAATATTCAGGAAACCAATCAACATAATCTTTAAAATATTTAATGACTTGCTTAACAACACATTTTTTAATTAAAACTAAAATACAAAATAACAAAGACAGGAGAAAAAAAGCAGAATATATCAGCAATTTTAGCATATGTTTATGATGAGGTCTCTGTTCCAGAGTGTTTCACATCAGAGTACACACACTCACTGGGGCTCTCTTCTGATCGTCCCTCATGTTCCCCGTTCTCACTGAAATGACTTATCGCGGAGTATTGTGTGTCAGCTTGAACCTACAAATAGACATAAAATCTGTTCGGCAGTGTGAGGCTTTAATATAGGCTAATACATAAAGAAATCAAACCCAGAGGTATAAGGCTGCTATACTTTCAGTTTAGAGAACTGTTCATATAGCCTATCTTGTATATTTCACATTCATCAATCACATTAAGATCTTTGAAACTACAGAATGTATATATTCAAATTAAAATGTTTGCATCTGTTAAAATTGTACCTGGTCATCTGATTGCTCAGGCTGATTTGGCGGGCTACACACGATAGCAATACAATTTGCTGAATAAAAAGAAGAGGACAAAACTGCATATGATACTTAGTGCTACAATGGTATGTAATGAAACACACCTAATGATATTTATTTTGTGGCGGTAATGAAATAAAAGTTACCTACTGTAAATGTTCTGGCAATGCTCTCGATATCTCGTCATGCAAATGAGGTAGACATTTACAGCAAAAGAAAGCAGCAAGGCTTCACACAGGATTACGACGACAGGAATCAGTATGTCTCCATTATAACCTGCGAGAATATGAAAAAAATAGTTAGTTTCACACAATCAAAAATAACCTTATTACATCCACAGCGAAATCACTGTAATATTCGTCATCATCAATTGATGCAAAATAATACTGTGACAACAAAATAATAAAACATTAACATGAAATAAAACCACAAAATGTTTGTCAAGATAGACACACGGACATGCAGACAGATACAATAGATCTTTTATTCAATATTTTAGAGTTAAAAAGTTCCTTACCTTCGCTGGATGTGTTGCCTTTGGTCTGAGAGCCTGAAAAGAAACATATTTGCTTGTCAGGAAAGTAATTTCTCATGCACATTTTCCCCCTCACAAAATCATAATCTATCTTGAAAACCAGTAAATCTTTAATAAGTACCTCATTGCATAAGTAGGCCTAAATACTCTGTTTATTTTGTCTCTAGTCTAAAACATACTAAAATGATACTTACAAAAAAAGCTCAAAAGTAGAAGAACATAGAACGGTCTCATATTTAAAATGCGTCGCATTGGTGTACAAATGTAAGATAAAACTTGAGGCTCCTCCCTTTTCCTCTCCAATTTAGATGAAATGTTTCAAAGCATCATGTCATGTGACTATTAATGTAGTTGTATCAGACAGAAATAAACACATTTATGCAAATCTACGAATACAAAGTTTTCGTATCATACCAAAAACATGTCACTGCTCAACATGTTTGTTCAAAATAGCATCATTTCAATGGTCACTTTGACAAAGGACTGATCAAAACCACAAAAAGGATGTTGTCAACCCATTACCTGACAGCATGAAATGCATTTTATTTTTAGATGTACAGGAGCTCCATTTAAGATCACTCATTTGCCCCTCTTAAAGAAGTAGTTCACTTAAAAAAAAAATTGCTGATAATTTACTCACCCCCATGTCATCCAAGATGTCCATGTCATTCTTTCTTCAGTCGAAAAGAAATTAAGGTTTTGATGAAAACATTCCAGGATTTTCTCTATTTAATAGACTTCAATGGTAACCAAATGGTCCGGATAATTGATTTATAATAAAGACAGAAACATTCCATAAAACAGCAACAAAATGTTTTAATTTCTGAATCATTTATATTTCATAGCGTTTTGAAACGGGCATTGCACATTGAGTGGTAATAGCAATTATGGCCTCTAGATGGCACCTTATCCTTTCTTGTCTATATTAACCGTACAATTGGATTGGCAGGTACTGACAGTTCCTCCATCCATGCAACTTTTTCAGTACATTTAAACATTTTTCTTTTTTTATAGTAAACGTTCAAATGTCCATTACTCAGTCAGTGCTCAACTCTGATGCATTTGGTGTTAGTGGAGAGTTTTTCTTGCCTTTGTCATCCACAGGGAGCACAGAGGAAACAGCCTTAAGAACTGTAGCCCCCTCTTTGTAACCCTATCCGAATATTAATACCCATCAAATCCTGCTGGGGATATTTCCCTACTTTCCTGGTGTCGAAAAGAATAACTTGATTTTCTCATTGCATTCCTCAGCCTGTTGAACTAACAGTGGTCTGAGGCCGTGTTAGGGAGGGTGCCGAGAGTCAACACAGCCACTGCGGTGGCATCCAATTTTCAATTCCCATCGAAAATATGCAAGATTTTGAGGGTTTAACTGTAGAAAATCATTTATTTATTACAAAAATATTAAAATACACTTACATGAGCACCAAAGTGAAACTCGCAGCATGCATTAGCCTATCTCTGATAAACATATTCTCACATTTATAGTTTTTAAGAGATTTGCATATTGGCTCACAAGGGGTTTCTAAAGACCTGCTGAACTGAATAGCTTTTGTTTGAATCTGAAAATATATTAGCCTATCATAACGCTGTGTTAACTGCTCATCTATAAATTGCAAATATATATAATGTGTTGGAAATAAAATAGTTTCCTCGATTGCATTGACATAGTTACGTACGTTACGTAATACTGCAGAGAAATTATCGGAAATTTGAGCTGAATACATACACATAAAGTAACTTTTTAATGGTAATACTATAGAAGACCTTGCCCCCTTTCCGTTTTGTCATCCATCTAGTGTCCCTGACATTTCCTTGCATCATTTCTTCACAATATAATGTTGCAAAACAAACAACAACAACAAAAAAAAAAAGAAAAAAAAAAAAAGAAAAAAAACACCACGTTTGAGTTAAATGACTGACATTAGTGTTCAGAACACATTGTAAACAGGGCCACCAGTATTCTTAATACACACATCACAGTTTCTCCAAAAATAAAACATCTCCACTCGACTTCCTGTGTAATGCTTGGCTTTGGAATAGCAAAAAGGTCCAAGTATTGTTCTTGGACTGTTAGCACTTGCTCGGGTTGCTTTGAATCACTGTTATTGGATTTTGAACTCCAAAGAACCTAAAGGAAAATTGAGGTCCACTGCAGCTCTACGGAGTACTGACCTGAGACATTTCAATAAACGGGCTCCATCAGAACTCCTCCACGCTTGTGTTCGGGTAATCCTCGCACAGTCCTACAGTATGGTTGTGGTCCTCAAGTGGTGGCCTTTAGCTCATGAGAACAGAGGCAGCAGCATTGGTCACCTGATGGTTTCCTGTTAACACTGGTAATGGAAATGCTGGTGTACTTTTCCCTCCATGTGTGCATGGGAGTGTGTGTGGGTGTGGGTGTGCATGTCTGTGTAGACCTTGGTATAAATCTTTGGTGGACCGCTGAGAGCTGGGGGCCCCATTGCCATAAGTCTCTGGTTGGGCAGGTCAGGGTTGATGGAGCTTTGCATGCTGGGCTCCTTGTCAGGAATGTGATGGTCTCGATAGGTCGTCGGTCGGGGAGGCAAAGCGCTTTGACGTCTGCGGCTGTGACACAACCAGAGTACGATGGTGCCTACGATGAGCAGGGCAGCAGCTGGGATCCCAATGATAAGCGGCCAGGGAAGACCGGGGCTGATGTGGCGTGGAATCGCATCTTTTTCCACCTTGGGATCTGTAAACAAACACTGGCATGTATTCTAGGGCTGCACAACACATTGAAATAAAATGATATCACAATATGACTTTGTGCGATTTTACTTTTGGTGTCAGAGTGAAGTATGTCATTTACACACGTGTAGTTCCAGAGCCACATAAAGGCTTGGTTCATTTACTGTAGCCATTCCGAGACGTTGTGAGCTGCACGTGTGGGAATAGTAGTGCCTTCGTTTTGAAACCAAGCTTCACACTGAAACCGGCAGTGCATTTATTTGATTGCCAGCAACCCGTCAAAATAAAAGCTTAATGGTATTTTTTAGAAATGATTCTAGGGGAGTTGAAGTTTAAAAGGTTGATATTGAATTGGTCAAAAACGGTGTGGCCTATGGAAATTCAAGCCGATTTTTTAAAGTTGGTTCTTGTAAAGAGTAAACCCAAATATTATAAATATATATAAATATAAACCCAGAAAAAGTTTTTCCTAATCATTCAGCCCTAAAAGGATTTCACACTTAATCACAAAAAGCAATTGAATTGAATTGAATTGTTCACTGCAATAATACTGCTGTAAAGCCACTTAGTTTGGATGGGAGAATTACAGGAACTGACCTGAGAGAACGGTGAGGTAGGCACTGCGGAAGCTGTAGCCCATGGTGTTAGCCCCTAGACAGATGTACATTCCAGCATCCTCGTCGCGTGCCTTGACGATGGCCAGCTTATTGAGGTATGAACCATCAGGTCTGGACCACACATCTCCAGTGGGCAGCACCACAAAGTGCTGGCCTCCAACCTCCAGCGTGGAGTTATAGCGACCCTCTGTGCCTTGATCCACGCGCTTCAACCACTGGATTACAGGCTTCACGTCACTGTGGACTTTACATTGGAACGAGGCTGTTCCACCAAACTCCACAGTTGTGTTGACAGGATGGGTACCAGTCAGAATGGGTTTGGAGTTTGTGCGCTCTGTAGAGAAAACCGATCAAAACTTAAAGTAACATGTATATTCAGTCTGGACTACCATTAGATCACTTTGCACATTTGCAATTGAGTATAGTGTAATAGTGAACAGAAACAGTAATCAGAACCATGGGATAGCAGTTAGCTATTGAGCTGTGGTGATAATGCATAACACACACACACATATATATATATATATATATATATATATAAATATATATATATATATGATTTAATTTTATATTTTTTATTTAAAATGTTCATATATATACATATATATATATATTTATGGCTGATGAAATGTTTAAAGCATATCAGTTCAGTTTAGTTTATTTATCCCTTAGGAAATTAGTTTGCACAGGTGCTACACATCACAAAACTCACATAGACTCTCACAAATCAAAAAGAACACACATGGTTACAGACTATTCAGCATTAAAAGTTGGCAGTTGGTATGAATGAGTTCTTAAACCTCCTAGTTCTCTCCCCCATTACTCTATATCTGCGGCCAGATGGAAGAATAACAAACTCTTTATGCAATGGATGTGATGGGCAATTGATTATTGAAAAAGCTTTTTGACAACTCGTTTTTAAAAATGTCCTGAGGCAATATCTGTTGAACTCCAATCACTTTAGAAGCAGTCATTCTGTTCCTATTTGACAGGCTAATACATTCGAACTATACAATGTCACAATAAGAAATTACGGATTCGATAAAACTCCTATAAAACAGTGTCATTAACACAGAACATACTTTAAAAGAGTTCATTTTTCTCAAGAAAAACATACGCTGCTGAAACTTTTTACAAATGGCATCCATATTGGCATTAAAATGTAATTTATTATCAATAATTGTACACAGATATCGATATTCGTCCATATATATATATATATATATATATATATATATATATATATGATTTAAAAATTATATATTTTTTATTTAAAATGTTCATACATATATATCTATATCTATATCTATATCTATATATATAAATATCTATCTATATATATATATATATAAATATCTATCTATATATATATATATATATATATATATAAATTATATTATGTAAAATTATTTAATATATATATATATATATATATATATATATATATATATATATATATATAAAATATATATATATTAAACTTAAAGAAAAATGAATTTCACAAAAATCAATATAGATATACTATTCAAAATATTTCAGACAAATATTTATTTAAATAAGCCACATGTAACAAATCCATTAATAGATTTGGACTGGATAAAAAAAAAAAAAAAAAAAAAAAAAAAAACAGTTGCAATTATTATAAAATAAGATATATTTTTTATTTAATAATAAAGAAAGGTCACTATATGTATTACTAACAAATAGATAACATTGCTGCTAACAGTCCACTATGGCTACCAAACTCACCAATTACATCCACTTTGTAGGTAGCATTGATGTGTCCAGCTGCATTGGAGACGTGGCAGGTGTATTTGGCACTGTCCTGAGGCTGCAGGTTCTTCAGAGTCAGCGTCCACTGTGGCCGTTTACTCTGCTGAGGGCTGGGCAGCTGGCTCTGGTCTTTCCACCATGTAATGACCGGTGTTGGATTGCCACTGGCCAGACACTTGAGACGCACTGAGCTGCCGACAGGCTGCTCTAGCACACGCCTGCGCATCTTTGTGGGCTGACTGAAGCATGGCTTCACTGCGGAGGAAATACAACATTTACAGCATGAGTCTATGACTGGATGGCAAAACATATTCTGTTAGATAGTCACACATCAGTGATGAAATGATCTCTCTTAAGCTCTTTCAGGATGCTGGCAGAAACAAGGCCCATGCTGTTGAGTAACACTGAGTGAAAGGTGACGAGGGTGTGTATCAGTTGCTCACCCCATGGCTCTCTGGTGGGGTCCTGCAGGGTAAGATCTGCATTAGGTTCTGCCTCGTCTGGCGGAGGCTGGTTCTGTGTCACAGCTGCATCGTCTGAAAGACACAGTCCAAAGTGATGAAGTATGAGCAATCTTTACTGATTCATCATGCTTCACATCAGTATTCTACACATGCAGATTCAAATAATCAGTAGGAAGTGTGTGTCACATGTACTGTATGCTCTGTTTGCTTTTTTAGCTTCTGTGTTCCCGTTTTCCTTAGTTCCCTAGTGTCCCTGGCTGTAAATTAATTTCTACACACCTGTTTTTGTTATCCTTAATTACATTATTTATCCCTGTGTATTTAATCCATGAATTCCCTGTTTCTTTGTCTAGTATTGTCTATGTTAACATGGCAAAGTTTGTTAGTTCTCTTCCTTGTTCCTTGTTTATATTAAAGGCTGTCTTTGTGTATTAATGTTGTTAGTCATGCGCTAAACACACGTAAAAAAGTTTCAGCATTAGATACCAAACACTGAACAAATTGGCAATTAGAGAGGGGAATATATTTTCAAAAAATATAAGTAAAATTTTTAAATGATATATTATTCAATATACATGTTATTCAAAAATAAGAGGTATACGCACAACTCACATGTAAACAAAAATGCATAAATATCTTATCAACAAAATATAAAAATATGTAAATTATTATAAAATATAATATCTTTATATTTAATTAGCACAAACAATTTTCAGGGAAAACAACAAAAACAATTTTTTAGGCTAAAAATGATCAAGGCAAATAATTGGACACTTTCTGGTTGTCATACTTTGTTGCAGAGTTAATAAGATTTTGATAGAACATCCATGTGAACTGACACACACAAAACCCTTTGGTCTAAGAAGTAATCAAAATCTCTAAGAGTGTAGTTCTGTCATGACAACTCTTTGAGTGTTTGACATGGTAATGGTTATGCCAATGTTGTTGATATATTTGGTCTTGGCTAAATAGATCTGCTACGTTGCTACAGAGCAAGTAGGGACTTGCTACTGCCACTGCATTCACAGACACGCTGCTATAAGCAAGCAAGACATGCTGTTGTTGTACAATATAATGTACATGAATTATCTGTAGCAGATCTATACAGATGTAGCTGGGGAAGCTGGAGGGTTTCTGAAAGTGCTGCACTGCTGAGGAAAATGCTGACCAAGTATTTCACAAGTTCACACTTACAAATCAGTCGGATAGATAAAATTGGTATTTGGCGTGCTGTCCGGGGAGAGGGCTCTGATCTTGGTAATTAGCCTGCGTCATGGAGTTTCATGACACAATTTTGTACTTCTGAGAAAAGGTTTAGCATAATTTGTTTTCAAGTGACATATGCTTTGACTATATTATATTTTTTAATATAAAAATCTAAAATAGGTTCTCTCTAGAAGAGGGAATGAATGTTGTGTAATGTGTACGTCAGTAACCGAGTGTCGATTTACTTACAATTATGATTTTAAGCAAATCTCTGCAACTCAGAGAGCAATTTAAATGTCAGGTTGTTTCATTATCTGTGGATTAAATTCAGAATGAAACCATTTCATTTTTTAAATAGTACTAAAATCTTGTTTAAGAAGTCTAAACGTAAATTCAAAAATCCTCAAGTTCTCAGGCATACTTTAAGGGATGTTTAGATATTGGTCCATAAATCAGCAGTCAGATGTTGCTCTAGCAATATGAGCACTTTCATCTTAAAGTCTGCAATTGGTGTAATGTAAATCATGTTGAATGAGCGGGTCAATGCAAAGGCCAACACTTGGTGAGATTTATTTGTAGCGCTTTGAGAGCCATCAGAACCCCTCTGTGCAAAAGAACAACAGCAAAAAAAAACAAAAACAAAACAAAACAAAAATGTGATTTTGCTTGAAGATCAGTGGACTGTGAGGTGTGTAAAGGATTGCGTGTTTTGTTTCAGAACCGGTGACATTTTAGAAACTCCATGGGAATGATAACCAGGCCCGAAACAACTTATTATTTTGGAGGGGTTTATGCACAGGGGGTGAGCAAACACTACCATGTTTCTTCTCTCTGGTTTCCACACTGTTTAAGACACAACACTGTGTTGACCTAACCCTGGACAGGAAACCAATTAACTGACTTTAACCTAAACTGTGCAGACAGAGCTGAGAGCGCTGCTTTGTTTGGGATGAATTTCTCTGGCTTGGCTCACAGAGAACAGAGAACCCTCTTACCCTCTGAATCCAGAGAAAACTGATCGTCAACACACACACACACACACACACACACACACACACACACACACACACACACACACACACACACACACACACACACACACACACACACACACACACACACACACACACACAAGTGTGCACATGAGCCGAACACAACATCTTTAAGTACACATTACTTATTCTGGGCAATCCCAAATCAACAAGCCACAAATCAACACTGTGGCAACAAATGGTTCTCACATGGGAAGGTTATGAAACTACTTAATAAAATGCCTTCTGAATACTTTCCATAGTTCTGTTCAGTCAGCGTCATCAGTGGTTGGTACAGCTAGTACTTCACTTAAGAAGAGAAAGTGAAACCAAATATTATTCAATGTTACTTGTCCCCACCATGAAACATAATTCAAAGCCTACAGCATAAAGTCTCACTATGATTATGGTACCAGTTTGGATACCATATATACTGTTTGGTGAACTAAGTATTGTGAAAAAGTAATAAATGGTAAAAGATAAGGGTGTTTCTTTTTGTTTAAAAAGAAATGTATAATATTAAAAACATTTTTTAATCCATTTCTTTGTAAACAAAAAGAAAAACACCCTTATCTTTTAAGTGCATAAAATCTACAAAAAGACAGATAAATGCCCTACCAGTCATAAGTTTAAGCAAAGATGACTGAAATGTTCTCCATGATCTCATGAATCTTTTGATATAAAGAAAATAATTTCTTTATATATATTTCTAATAAAAAAAATAATGTAATAATAATAGTAATAAAACCTTTGACTGTTAGTGTATATGCACGCTTTAAAGTTTATCCCCCACAGCTCAGCGTACAAATGTGTGATCTTCATGAGGACTCAGTGTTAATAAGGCTCACATATTATTTTTTTCCAAATGGGACAAAGTTGAAAGCAACGCCTTCAAAAAGGTTCATTCTCCATTCATACCTGTGCGCAAACATACATTCCTGTAGAACTGTCATACAGAGCTCCACATGCTTGGAAAAAAAGGGGGGGAAAAAAAAAAAATCAAAGCAAAACCAACATTGAATAGAAAGCAGGATGAAACGTTTCTAGTGATTTTGAGCGAAAAGGGCGACATCTAAATAAAATAAACATCAAAGGAAAAAAACGGTTGTGTTACCTTTTTTCTATCAAGGTCGTAATGAAGATTGAAGAGAGTGTAGAAACTCACAGAGTCGTTTGACTGAGAGTGATGCTGTGTTTTTAAGGTAATAGCCTTTAACTAACTGAAACCATGTCTGTTCCAGTAAATCAAAAGAACACATAGCCAATGCCATTTACCTCAGTTAGATTATAATACTAGAAATGGAAGAGGTATGAACTGGTACATTTTTTTTAATTTCTTTTTTTATTTATATACAATAACACTTTGGAGTGCTTTCCAACCCCTTTGAGCTCTTCCAATAATTGTGTTATTGATGAAAACATTTGAGAGTTCTAATCTTCCTTGAAAGAAGTGCGGTTATGTGTTTTCATGTATTCAAATGTATTAAAAAAAATACTGGAGCGAGATGAGAGGGAAACACAAAGGAATAGACAGCTGTTATAAAAGCAAGTGCTTATTCCTGCCAATAAAATCAAAACAAAAAATGAAATCAGATGGGTAATGTAGATAAGCCTTCATGCTTTCAAACAATATGATTTGTTAGCTTTACAAATACACCTCATTTTCATCTGTATATCTGGCATGGTATATCTCCATAAGTGCTGACTGGAGGCAAATTAGAGACTGTTGGTATATTCACAGCAGGCAAAGACAGAGAGAAGCAGAGGAGAAAGGGTAATTAGAAGTCTCCTTGTATCTTTTATAGAGCCATAAGTGGTTTGTTGCAACAGTCATATGGCGACTCGGGAGGATATTGGCCAAACCTAATGTGCCTGTGTTCTTTTCTTCTGTTGTGACTGAGTGGAGTGGGCCCGGAGAATCCTGCAGAGGGCCCGGCCCAGCCTCTGGCCCCTCTAATGAGGTGGATGAAAGGCCCTTTAATGTGGCTCTCTGATGAAGGTGGGTAATTTGCATCCCTTTAGGTTTAATTAAAACCTTTGCTACCCCTGCAGCTCAAAGAAGGCTCAGTTGTATGCCATGAAACCAAAGCCATGATGTGATTAGGTTCTGGTTTGAATTGTACATAGAAGAAAAAAACAGGGTGGGCATGAGATGCATCAAGGAAATACCCGAGTCAAAATATTTAGTGCATTTACTGGACGATATAATTTGAAAAAGTGGGGCCTAAAAGTGTATATATACTGGAGAAGGACAAGGAAGATGTGGAACAGACATGAGAGAGGGAGGAGCCAAGGTGGAGCCCTGATGGACCTCTTGGGTAGAACATTGTGACCGACCAATGGAAATGGGGCTGTCAACCTTGGAGACCCCTGCCAAATTGAAGGGTCCAGTGCGACATCATGGGCCAGGAAGTCACAGACGATGCCTCCGGCTTGAGTGGATGAGGCGACGACGGGGTGAAAAAGAAGGGGGTGACATCATGTAAAATTGTTAAGTCAGTGCTCCTCTACTGGCTCAACGGTGGACTGTCTTACTGGCGCTAATCTTTTCTGGCTTTCTGCTGCTAAAGTTACAGACTGTAGTTACAAAAAAAAAAAAAAATAATATTTACTCCAACCTTTTGTCTAGTATAGTGTATGTCTGATTGCCCTTACATAATATTATAACTTTAAAAAAGTGCTACTTAAAAAGTTGGAATGTAATGCTGATTTTAATTAAGGCATCACTTCTTGAAAGGATGATGTTTTTTTATATGAATTATAGATTTTTATAATTACCTAATAAAAAATAAAATAAAAAGATGTAATAGGGTTGACGGATAACCAAGATGGAAATAAAGAGAGATTTTGACTAAATGCTACTTTTGATATTGATGTATTTATTTCCATATTGCATAAAAAAAAATGCAGTAGAAGTAATTTTTTTGTAAACAAATGGCACCTGTTTTCTAGAATTACTATTAATATCTAAAGAATAGACAGTAGTATGTAACGCATCAAGAACTGTTCATGCACTGGAAAATGCTCTTAAAGCCCCCTTTTGATCATGCATCCCTCTAATACTGATGTAATTCGTAATTATGATTACTAGTAATGTGACACGGAGCTTCACAACTTGAGCTCTCAAGAGCGTGTTTGTTTCATTGCTTTCATTGTAGGGAAATAAGCTTGGGCAAGTTCAAAGCACAAACACATATGGATACAAATTAATTCATGCTTGTGAATAGCAGAAGGAAAGATATGAAAAAACACAAAGATGAAAAGAAGGCTTGATGGAATTGAAACCAGTCTGGAGTCACATGAAATTAAGCAGAACAGAGAGAGACATACAGAATTGTGAGTTCAGGCTGGGAAGAAAATTTAACAGTCTGTAAATTACGATGTAAATGTAGGCCGAGGAAATAATTTCTGCTGATTTAATATTAATAAAATAATTTTGATACTATAATATTGATCAAATTCCATCACTTCTTTACTTGCATAACAATTTCTTTGGATTATGTATAGGCGTGAATTGGTAATCTAAAAGTTTTTAGAGCTGTACAGTACAATTGTATATATTATTCAAATGAAATCTCTAATGATCATCAATGCATTTATTTGATAATAAAATGACAGTAATAGGCTATATATAATATTGTGAAATATCACAATTTAAAATAATCAAAATATTTAACTGGAATATTTTTATAAAATGACCCAGTTCATGGTTCTTCCCACTTGGACTGTTTAAATAGGAAAGAAGCATTTCCCAAAAGAGGAGCTGTCGTGGAAAATAGGTGTAAATCAGACTAAACATAAATACTGCAGCAGTGAGGCTGCTCTGCTCTCAGGCCAGCCAAGGCAAACGAGTAAACACGTTTCTATTGGAATGGAAAAGAGCTTGTGTAGTTTAGCAGTGGGAAAGGTTATGAGCAAATTATCTCGAATGAATGAACGTCAGTGCTGTAATTCCAACTCAGGCCAAACCTGGTCAAGGTAACATGATCCAAAGACTGGAAGGCACATCCATGCTGTCCCAAACTTTCTGCCCCTCCCTTGGCCTTATCCCACCTACCACGCACCTCCGCAGTCTTGGGTTGGCTTACGAGTGTAATTTTGATACAATTATCCATTTAGGTGAGGAGGACGCTGGCTAAACTGCAACACATGTAACCCGTGGCCTGCAAACAAAGAACAAAAGGCCACTGCTGGAAGCTCTCCACTAGTCCCCTCATAAAACAGGCAGCCCAAACCACCGTCTGGGTAGAAGCCACACTCTCTCCCCACTGCGTCCGTACACAGTACGGTCTCCTATATGATATAGGTGAGAAATGCAGACAAGAGGGATCCAATGCCAGGGAACCAGGACTCTACAACAGCGCACTTGTGTGAAGACTCTGTTACTGTTGGGAGGCAAACTTGAGATCCTCATATATCCAACATAAATTCAAACTCTCACAATATAGACAATTAGGTTGTGGAGAAAAGCCTCAGATCCCTCGCCCTGGACTCCTGTAAAGCAGCGCTAGGAGAAAACAATGCTGGCAGTGTGTGTTGCACTTTAGAAACAGCAGGGGTGCAGGGTCTGGGACCACCGCGGGGGAAAGAGGGAGAGGCCCAGGAGCTGTGGGACCTTTTAAAGTACAGCACTTTATGACACGGAGACTGATTTATTTAACTTCATGACACGTCAGAGAATGTGGGAATGGTCAGCGTGAGATGATGGTGAAGCATTTGAACAGCTTCCAACACCCTCTGATAAACAACACCTTTACTCTGACCTTTAAAACCCAATATGCCATTCTTACAAACCCACATTCCCAGAGTTCCTCGTGCCAGATTGCAAAAAAGTACTGAATATGTGAGGAACATTGGAAAGCAAGTTAACGATCCTATTAAAATGCCTTAAAGCTGTAAAGCACGGCTAATCTCTGTCTATATTTAAAACTTGAGTTGTTGTTCTCATGTACAATTGCAGACATGATTTTGAAAAAAAAATGTGTTTCTATTTACACATGTGAAAAGCACAAAGACTTTTCGGTGACTGTGGTCTGGAAAATACGAAACCGTTACCTCAGCTTAGGTTTATTGCCAACTGATTACACCAAGCCATCATCTGTCTAGTTTGATAGGGGCACAATATCAACTAAAAAGCTAAAATTATACTTTCATGAGGAATTATGTGGGGTATAGATTGCACAGACATTAAAGTATGAGGGTACGGTTCTGCCCATGCTTGCCGTGAGTGCAAATCCTGGTGCAGATTAGATCCGCTCTGATGACAACAGGTGCTATTTAATGTTACCAAATTCCTCAGTCCTGATACAATCAGCACTGGCTGGAGTTTCCCAGTTGTGTTTTTTGGTGTATAGTACATTCATCTACATTAAGAAGGTGCTTCACAGGAGGATCTCTGAAAAAACACCTGTCATTGGTAATTATGTAATTTGTTATGCTCTTCAATTTACGTAAAATTGTCTTAAAAAAATGTTATTACTACTTTCATCAGAGTTTCATTCACATTGGCATTTACATGCACATAATGTTCTGAAGAGAGTAGTGATGATGCTTTAGTAACTATGCACAGCAATCAATTCATTGATTCTCATTCATGTCCTTCACAACTGCAAACAAAAGATTCATAAACTTAAACAATAAAAATGTATTTTACTAGAAAGACAACTAGTTTAATAAATACTTCTTTTGAAAAAAAAAAAAAAACATTTTTTTTAACTTATCTTCATGTTGTTCTGAACCTGAATGACTTTCTGCTGTGGAACACACAAAAAAGATGGAAACAGTTATCAAAATATCTTATTCTGTGTTCCACAGAAGAAAAAAAAGTCACACAGGTTTGGAACAATATGAGGGTGAAAAATGTACATTTTTGAGTGAACTATACCTTAAACTCTTCTGAGCCAGGGCCCACTAATCTTTACTAAAAAACAATGGCTTCTTAACCATTCTTCAGTTAATTAATAGTGGCATTCCTTTCAGCAAAAGTCACAGCTTTAAACACTCAAACACTGCAGCAGGAGGGTCTAATGGGCCTTTTGTTTTGGAGCTGTTGGTCACTGCAGTTAATGACTTCAGTAAACTCTAAAACCATATTCCAAAGGGAGTGAAGCAGTCCAATGCGCCATAACTCTGAGTTCCACAGACCTCTTGGGGACAAAACAGGAAAACAGCAGGCCGTCATCACTCCCCATACAGGAGGCCCCGAGCAAAGACATAAAGGGGAGGGAACCTGAAAACTGGCTCGGCCAATTAAACAGCTGCCTCGTTTAGCCGAATAATCATCCTTTACATCCACACACTAGTTGCCTCGGTAGCCTCCCCAAACGTGGCAAGCTGTACAGGAAGAGCTGAGGGCTTCTGGGTCCTCAAGGCCTCTCAACTTTGCTGTCGACCAGTTCAGATTTATGGCAGAGAAGGCAGCAGGGCATCTCTGTCTCCTCTCCCTGTTCAAAACATTTGGCTGTAAATGCCTGCCCCACAGTCCCACAGCAGTCATCAGGAGAACCACACACTCCGAGCTGCAACGGTCCAGCACAACCCCCCCCCCATTGCTCCAACCAGTCTCACAACAGCTATATGACTCTCTACAACTCATTTTCTTTCTCCTTTCATCCATCCATCCATCCAAAAAGGTGTGTATTAATTTCCTTGCCTGTCAGGTTCTAATGGAAAAAAAAGTCTCAACTACCTGGGTAAAAGTAGGAACATGGAGTTAAATTACTGCCTACATAAACAACTGCAGGTATTCTGTGACGGATGACATGAAGCAATCCTTTGTTCTCTAGATTTGATAATGCAAAACGGCATCAGCGCCATATGCTCCAACAAATGCTAACAAGTCATAAATTTCAATCAGTACAATGCTCTCTTGTGCTTTTCTAGTTAATGTTATGTACATGAAAACATGCCTGCTTTAAAGGGATACTCCACTTTTTTGTATATGGGCTTATTTTACCACTACCCCAGAGTTAAACAGTTGGGTTTTACTGTTTTCAAATCCATTCAGCAGATTTTCTGATATTTAGAAATATCAGAATAGTATATTTTTTCCCTGCTATGGAAGTCGATGAGACCAGAAACTGTCTGGTAAGTGATATTCTTCTAAATATCAGAAAATCGGCTGAATGGATTCGAAAAAGGGTAAAAATCAACTGTTTAACTCTGGGGGAGTTGTAAAATGAGCCTATTTTCAAAAAAAAAAAGTGGAGTATCCCTTTAAAGTACCTAGCCAGTCACGTCAGTTTAGTCAAATATGATTTGAGAGCAGCTATATGAGCCCGAATGCCTTACTGTGCACCCATTAGCTGTTTGTGAGGGCATCTAAAAGATCCCCAGCTCTTTTTTTCGATTTCAGTTGAAAACTCGTGCTTCAGTTCTGCTGTTTTGAGATGCCATCTGTCTAGTTGGGGCAGTATCCCCTTAAAAAACCTACCTCAAACTGTGCAACGGTGCAGGTTTTGATTAAGCCTGGATGACTGATGTGGCCTACAAATGCTCTCTGGGTGTGCAAAAGTATAAAGAACTGAGATATAAAGGGTTGTGGTGTAAGGCGTGGGAGGCAGTCTTTACCAATTACAATGAGTGTGAAGTTGAGGGCGAGGCTGCCAAATCCATTGGTGACGCGGCAGATGTACTCTCCGGCATCCTCCAGTTCCACTTCTTTGATCTTCAGACTCTTCCTCAGAACCTTGTAGCGGCTCCAGCCTGGGTTCACGTTTCGCCCATCTTTCACCCACAGGACCAGCGGAGGGGGGTCACCCTCCACAGGGCATGGAAGACGAACCGTGTGGCCCAGTTTTGCAGTCTGTCTGTCCTCTACTTTACGACTCACCCATGGAGGACCTGGTGCAAAAAAGAAAAAAAGGAACAGTAGCATTTGTTCAATTTACATAAATAATAGCAATCTACCTAACATATAAAACATAAAAATGCAATTCACTAGCAATCTGTGTACCACGCTGCTGTCTGTTTTTCAAACTGCGATAGATTGCGATAGATTGAAGCAGGCGTCCGAGTAAAGACTGCGCGAGCTACAGAGAACACTGTATCCACTGATCGCCGCGACAACGAGCGCTCAGCTTGAGTTCAAAAACAAACAAACACATTTTAGCGCTAGATTTCGATTTGATTTTGAATCCTCTGCTAGTTAACTGGAGATGTGTTATTTGTATTAGGTACATCCATGCCTCAATGTTACAAAAAATGGTGGGGGACAATATCGATCCTTAAAGTGGTAGGACACGACTTCACTAGCTCTAAACAAATCAATCAATTGTGACCAGCAGTGGTGGCTTTCTTAATCTGTTTA
The DNA here is from genome assembly GCF_988280905.1 of Pimephales promelas. NCBI lineage: Eukaryota > Metazoa > Chordata > Actinopteri > Cypriniformes > Leuciscidae > Pimephales > Pimephales promelas. The sequence continues at coordinate 27,855,022 of NC_142777.1, forward strand.
AAATAATTCAGCAACGGTTCTTGCAAACATTTTTTAACCAAAATATTGATGCTTAAGAAGTAAGGCAAGCTAAGGCAAGTAAGCTTTGATTGAGAAATTAATCTAATAATCTCTACACTCTCTTTCTACAATCTCTACATCTCTCTCTTCCTCTCTAAATGCCCACAAAATCTAACTAAGCATCCCAGAAAAAAAGCAAAGTTATAGATATATACACAGACATGGAAGTTGTTAGTTATTTGTATTTTTTTGTTGCTGTGTACTTTACTACCTGTGGTCCTTTAAGTGTATTAGAAGAACTGATGGCTGTCTGACTCAAAACATTATTTTGGCTATAGCCTTTTTTTGTTGCAGTTTTTAGTTTAACATGGTCTAAAGCTAAATTTAAAGACTCAGATGTTCTGTATTTTATTTATTTTATTTTATATTCTACAGGAAAGTTGTCAAGTCCTAAGCTGCTCCCAATAACCAAGCACAAGCAGCCAAGATATTATGCTGGACATGTTGCTTGAAAATAAACACACAGGTGTAAATTCATAATACATTGTCTTCTCTTAAATGTAATACTTATGTACATTGTTGTTAAATATAGTTTAATAATAATGCTACATGATAGAAGGCTTCAAATAGACCCTGTAATCGGTGATCGGTATCGGGTGATACAGCTTCCAGTAATCGGTGAATGGCCCCAAAAATCCTGATCGGAGCACCCCTATTTTCTTCATTAACACTCATTTACAAACAAGCACTTTCTATTTTTACAGCATGTGAACTTATCTTCGATACTATTCCTCATTATGTTACTGTGGGGCTATTTTGAGCCTTGTTAGTGGTAATATCTAGCGATTTGTTATTATTTATTATAAACAGTTTTACAGATAAAACTCTTTACATTCGATTATCATGAAACGAAATCTCAGAGAACGGTCGACTAGGTACCAATGTTTTATTAGACCAAAGGTTCATTTTGTGCCGGAGTTCTCCTTTAATGCCCTGGCTAGACTAACAAATAAACAGACAAATAATTATAAAATAATTATCAAAGTAAATAATAATATTATTATGGTTAAAATAATACTTGTATTTTATGGTGCATTTGGCTTTTCAAAATTCATTTTATTTTATAAGACTAATATAAGACTAGCTGACATCTGACATGAAGAAAAAAAAATTCTCCAGCTCCTGATACATCATGTCCCACAAAGAAACGTTATAAGTGGAGAAGTTAGGCACAAGAATTTTATGGGGAATTTCTTTCCTTGTATGCACAAGGTCCTTTTCATCCCCTCCTTGCAGCTTGTGAAGACTCCCATGAGCACTTGCTTTCCATTTCCTTCATACTGGCCTATGTGTACGTTGGAAGGCACCTCTCATTCATGCCTGGTACTGTCACATCCTGTTGCTGCTATAGCAGCTGCTGTGAGAACCACCAAGATTATAAATTGAAAAATGACACTAGCCCTAAATGTACTTTTTTCTGTCTTTTTTTTACTTCAAATAAACTCCTCTGCTGGAGTGAAGTGTTTTCACCTGAAGTTTCTGGTTGCCATCCAGGAAAGTGCCATGGGAAAAGACGGGAGGGAAAAGAAAAGGTTGTTTTGGTGCTGGAATTAAATTACAGTAAATTCCAGAATGTTAGACTAAGAAGGGCAGAAAAATTCCTCTCTGGAAATAGAGCAGAAAAAAAGGTGGAACTGAACATCACAGCTGGAGAGAAGTCTATGTTAGATGAATCACGTAACTAATTCACAAATGTAAGTGTATAAAACAATTGGCGAGATAATAAACATTCGGGAGGCATTGGAAAGGAAAACAGATGTGTGTTTATAAAGATGATTTTATGTAATTGGTGGGATCCTAGAACAAACAATGGGTCTTTTCACTAGCGGAGAAGAGATAAGGGCTATTGCATGGATCATGTGAGATAGATCTTATGAACCTGGTGCCTGAATGAATGAAGAGGGGAACTCTTGAGTATTTGCCTTAAGAATATTAAAAACCTTGTGAATAGCATAGAGCAGAAGCTGAAATAGCTTCTTTCCTGTCACACACATGATAAAGAATGTGTTAGAAGAAAAATGTGACTCAGAGAAATTCAAGGAAAGAACGCTTGAGACTTCCTTAAATTGTGCTCTTACCTATTTGTCCCAGATCTGATTCTAAGCTGACTGAAAAGCTTTGATGTGAGGCTGAGGGAGGCGTCATGCGTGCTGACAGAAGAATATTACCCATAACAGTGGAAAAGACAAAAGATGACAGGCCACACACACAAGCTGATGGCAGACAGGGTGGCAAAAGAAATCTCCTATTTGAGTAGGAAATAACATCACTGTGTGCTGAATGAAGTATTTTTGGTTGAGGTAAGGATTTGTTTTTTAGCATGCTGACAGCGTCTAAAATGTCTCTAAAAGCAATCCCTTTGCAGCACCACAGTTAAACATTAAAGCTTTAATATTTAATATTTTTAATATTATTTAACGGTTTAATATTTGAGTTCATTAATTTCACCTACCAATATTATGAGAGGAACGCTGCAGCTCTAGCATGTTACAAGCATTTCAGAAGCAGAGAGGGCCCTGGCAACACAGTGTGATTGAGATATATCTATGAGCATAGACATAATAAATACATAGATGCCCTATTGGCCGCTTTGGACCGTTGCTGCAATAAGTCAACATGTCCGCCATTTTACAGAGGGCAAGACTCAAATTTAAATAAATGGTGAGCTGCGTTTTTTTCTGGATAAAAAGTTCCATCTCTAGTCATTTAAAATCTCGATAGTTAGACTAAAAATGTTTTATATATTTTTTTTAGACTTATAAATCTTGTAGGACTACAATAGTTATTTTTCGTAAGGGAAGTAGACAAATCTGTCCCACTGCCTAATACGAGTTTAACACCCACTATACTATATCACACAAGAATCTACCCACACCGTAATATCACAAATTATAAGCAATAAAAAAAAGTTCCTGGAGGCTCAAAAGTTCTGTTTATTAGGAAGGATGTAAAACTTCATATAAATATATACTTCATATTCATATATTTTATATATATTTTATATAAAAATGTACATATATAAAAAAAGATATTGGCAGTACAGAAAATGACACAACAACTCTTCGGCATGATTGTCGTGTGTATTTCAATGAGCGACAAGAGAATTATTTCATCAAACAAAAAATATGGCCGACAGAGTTATGTTATACAAAGTAGTATTTCATTATACAAAAAAAGTTTTGCCAACAATAGTTACACCAAATTAAAACTAAACTTTTTCCCAATATTTTAAAAATATTTTAGAGCCTATATATTTAGCTTAGTGACACTAATGTGCATTTCAAACTATAGTCTCTAGACAAAGAAAATGAGAACAAGACAAAAAGAGAAACATCATCTTGCGTCCATGTGCAGACATCGCATGCAACGAGTTTGACAGACCTCCCAGGAAACACCCTCAGCACTTTTGAACAATGTTGAAGACAAGATGGATTGATGCTCCATAAAGTTCATACATATTTATTGCCACCATAACTGTACAATAAATGACTACAATTGCACAAATCATTGGGCTAATTACTGTCTATACCTATATGGACTAGACACATGACCTACATTTCTACTCTCAAAAAGAAATCCTAAATGTATGAATTACAAGCTACCAAGCATCCACTTCTTCACTTGCCCGTTTTGCTTCAGACATCTTGATATGTTTTTTTTAATTTCTCAAAGGATTTATGAACAGGTCTTACAGACCGCAGTGCAAGTGCTTTGAAGCCTCGGCAGCCTCCACTGCTTTAGATGAACATCACTGGTGTCAAAGGAAAAGCTTCAAACGGACCTTGACAGCATGCTGCATGGAAAAATGATTAGAATGGAGGAAGTGACATGACCATCAAAGGCCCAGCGAGATGGAAAGGGAGCGCAGTGTGTAAGAGAAGAAGGTGCAGGAGTAACACTGAAGAGTCCAGGCATGGCAGCCAGTTAACTAACCGGTGCTGTCAAAAGACATGTGTACACTACATACAAAAAAGTCCAGCCCACAGTGAGATCAAGAGCCTGTGCTGCACATTTCTGTCAGCGTTCTGGACCATTATTTAGCTGTAAATCTCTCGCCTCTGTTACAAATCTGCTCAAGATAGCTTATGGGTCATGACTGTATATTAAAGGTCCCGTTCTTTGTGATTCCATTTTTCAAACTTTAGTGTTGCTGTTAGAGCATCAATAATACCTGTAAAATTATAAAGCTCAAAGTTCAATGCCAAACGAGATATTTTATTTAATGCAAGTCCCCTTTCAAAGCCTACAGCGAACGTCCGGTTTGCACTACATCCGTCTACTTCCTTTTTTAATGACGTAATTAGAACAGTTTTTTGACTAATCTCCACCCACAAGAATAGCCTACCTATAAAACATATATTACTAAACAAAACTCATACACACGTGTAACTGAGGTATATAGGAATAAACAATGGACTTATTTTAAAAATTCAACAACACCATCGTTAATTCGACAGATGGAAAAAAAGATTTTATTATAACAGTTTGTAACATAACAATTTAACCAATTAAAAGTAGGACAACAACTAAATAAACCACTTACAAACATCCTGCAAAACCCTTGATTCTCTTCTTCATCTATGTTCTCCGGATTCAGGCTCAAATTTATTTGGTAATTTGTTTGAAATTTTTACAATAACAACCTGTACATGCATCTCCGACTTATGATAAGAGGCGTGTGACCTTTCCGGGCAATGTGCACAATCAGAACTCGTTACGTATTTCTGAAGGAGAGACTTCAAAAAAACCAGGGAAGCCATCGGCCTGTTTTTTTGGACAGTGAAAACGGAAGTATGCAGGTAAGTAAATTGTGTGAAAAATACTGGGGTTTTTTTACACGCGAAACATGAACATGTTATATATTGCACACTGTAAACACAATCAAAGCTTCAAAAAAAAAAAAAAAAAAAAAAAAAAAAAAAAACATGAAGAATAGGGCCTTTAAAATACTGTTTGGTAAGAATTGAACAAACATCTAACAGCATTTTAGTTCCTGTAGCTTAACTTGATGCTACTAACATTAAGGTCATGGGTTTGATTCCCAGGGAACATATAATTTTATAATAAAGTTAAAGTTGTTAAGATCCCAAACTATTGAATGCAAGTGTAGATAATGCATAACTTTACTGTTTAGAATAAATATGTACACTAAGACAGCATTTAATTGAACAATAAAAGTATTAAGTGACCCCTGAGCCCAAACTACTGAACTGAAGTGTATATATTGTAATTGTATAAATGAGATGATATTTTATGAACACAAATTACAACCTCACAAAATGCTTTTTTAAACTCTTTTAAATATATATTTTCCCCCATATTTTTATGTTTTACTATTTTTCACATTTTGATTAATATCGTAATAGATAATACATTGTAGTCCACTATTTTTTTTTAATTCTGACATCCTTTTCTAATTACATCTTTCTGACTTTTTAAATTTTCGTTCTGAACCTTATTTTGTTCGACATCGTTCTGAATTGTATCTTAAAAATATTGAAGAAAATACATTGGATAGGTTTGGAACAACATGAGGGTAAATAAGTGAAGACAATTTAAACTTTTTGGGGAACTATCCCTTTAATGAATTTAATCTTATTGTAAAGAATTACCAATTAATTAAAAAATCAAGAAGTCTTTAAAAAAAATAAAAATTGCATGATCCATCTAGATGTTCTGATACGACACACCCCTCTATGAAAAATAAAAATAGCACTGGCAGCCAATCAGATGGCAGCTTCTGCCAGGTCATCTAGAGTTTGATCTACCACTGCCATGTGATCTAGACAGTAGCTTTATCTTTTACAGTATGTTGAATCTCCTGAAAAAGCGGAGGAGAGCTGCTATAGGACTCAGCATGTGATCCAAGATAGAGACAGATAGACCAAACACTGCAATGCTGGTCTTGGCGATGGAATGTGACTTTTATCAGGGAGAAAGATAACGGCAGAGATTGAGGCCTGATGCCGTTTGCACAGAGCCTCCTACTCCGACACACACAGAGGCAACTAGGTAAACAGGTTCACTTACACCATCCCTCACTTTTAATTCTGGTAATCTGAACACAGAGTTGTGGTTCTGTCACTGCCACTGCTCACAGCTGTCCATCTACTGTGTGTAATCAGATCTTGAGCCAGACTTTGTACTCGACCAACTCCTGCCTCTGGAGCCAAGCTAACTCAATAAGGGACTGCTGAAGTCTGACATCATGTGTGCGGTTCCACACAGACTTCCTTGTGGGTTTTGTGCTGCTCTTTGTGCCCTGAAGAGGATGCAGAGCAGCTGCCTATCATCCAATGACCCATTAATTCAATTAAACACAGCAAAGCACAGGCTGTCTTGGCTCACTTTGTCTTAATCTTGACGACATTCTTGTACATGTACTACATCTTACCAAATTAAGCACCAAGAGGTTGGAATTTTTGCACAAGCAGTTTTATTTTTAAAGCTACATTCAAACCTTAAATGTACAGTATCGCTCAAAAGCTTTAGGTCACTAATATTTTTAAATGTTTTTCAAAGAAGTCTTATTTATTTATTTATTTATTTATTTATTTATTTATTTATTTATTGTGTTTTTAGTCCTAGTAAGCATATCCCCACACCACACAATAACAACTGCATTATACTTGTACCTAGCTTACTGTGTTTTACAGTTATAGTTGATTGTAGCATTTACATTTTGTGCAATTTTTGCAATTTTCTCAAACATCTCAAGCATACACCCTTTAGAATAAATCATGTAAATAATAAATCAGCACAATAGCGGAGATCAAGGATTTAGGTCATTCCATTTAAACATTGCAAGCAGTAGTGGGCACTCATGATGCAATGTAAGCAATTACGTACATGCGAGTGAATGAGAAAGAGGGAATTTAGAGAGGAAAGGGTGCAAAACATGGACATAAGCCCTGTCCCAGATGGCACACTTCATCTGCACTTGTGGTCTTGTGACACAAGAATGCAGGGTTTCCTATTTGTCACTTTAGGTTTGCGGCCAATATGCAGCAGACTTCTACAAAACAGTATTACGTCATTAAGTTTGGATGGAGGAAGATTGTGGTCCAACTTGGGAAAGGGCCTTAAAGCAGCCAAGCAAGGGAACAAAGAAAACAGGAACTAAACATACAAACTCAAAGTAACAAAAAAAAAAAAAAAAAACTGAATGTGACATTAATATAAAATAATTTAATACTATTACACGTATATCATATGACATTTTTGGTTAAAAAAACATTTATTCAATAATGTAATATAATATACAGTATGACTGTTTTTAGGACAGTTAATTTAATGATAGCATTACTTTAGCTTAAGATAATAATCATGTTAAACCTACTTGCTAGAAAGGGGCTGATGCCAAGGATTTCAGATGAACCCCTGACATTTAAACTGCCGGCTGGGGCATTTGGTGTGTCAAGAGTGTCATCAACCTCACCCAACCCTCACCCCGATAGAGATATTTTGAAAGCTTGAGATGAGATACAAGTAGCATCTATTGCTCAAAAAATGCACAAAAATGGCTGTATTGCTGTAAATGCACAAAATGTCCATGTCTGTCATCAAGCTGCCATGGTTCTCCAGTCCGCAGTTCAACAAAATGATCTACAATGGCGGATATGTTATATTATAGCTATGGTTTCAAACTGTGGATTGCAAAGGCATATACATAGAACGCCCTATTCAAGTATGACTGGTGTTTCACTGTAATTACAAGGAATTGTATACATTATAGACAAAAAGCATATCTGAGATTTATTTTGCTCATGCTGTTGGCAATTATGATGGTTTTCTGCTTTGTTATTCAGTATTCCAGACCCCCCAAAGTGAGTTTGCGATCTAACAACCTCAGAAACCCAATGTAGGACATCATCTCCAATTTCTTCAGCGTAGGACAGCATTCCTTATTTGTTTCCTCCTCATATGGACCACCATCAATTTAGACCACAGGGAAAGGGCACTGCAGCACACCAAACCCGCCCTCGTAAATAGACCAGCAGCTCTGCAGGGTTTCGGGGGTAATGTTGAGTAACCTGGTCTCCAGCACTGTAATGAGCACCTGCCTATTAAACTCGGCCTTTGTGTCAAAAATCCCTCACACGCAAGGCCTCTAATCCTGCTTTGGCTCTCTTTTTGCTGTGTCTTTTTTTTTAAATCTATTTCTCTCTTTTCTTTTTTTCTCATGAGTGTTTACTTATTGAGTTATGCCTTCCAGCATGAGCTACTGCTGTAGCAATGACACTGGCAGAATTGCGTGCCAGAGCAGACACAGCTGTTCGCAAAAAGACAAGACTGCACAAAACGCATTTGCCAAACTGATGCTATTAATCACTTTTGACCCTATATTACATTAAGAACACGAAAAGTTCACCCATTCACTTTTATCTTCCCTTCTCTTTCTCAGGTGCAGAAATAAGCTTAAGGCCTGTTTTATGACACTAACCCTTGTTTATAATCCTTTTCTCTGTGCTTTTTTTAATCCTTGGTCTTTGACCTATTGCAACGACCCTAGGAAAAGTGGACCTGAGTTACCAATAAGGGTGAGTAAAAGAGGCCCTTCCATCCAGGTTTTAAATTCCTTGAATGCTAGAGCACACAAAATGAGATGTTGGATTCACTTTGTGACAGTGAAGTGCATCTCTCACAGCTGACAATGAGAGGTTGATCCTGGCTGTGTTAGACACCTGTAATCCTGTGAAACACAAGCTAATCCTTCTTTTAAACAAGGGATAAAGAAACACCCGAGACAGGTCCTATATTGAACCAGGGAACCTCCCATTCACAGCAAATTGTACACGGCGAATGCATTGGCCTGGTCTTGCATGAGGACACTGCTCTGACAAGCTCAGTCCACTGGAATGGAGAGAACAAAAGTGGGATAGCGGCTCTCAATCTCCCATTCAGTCTCTCTAAAAGTTGCCCTCTCCCACCTGTGCAAACACTCAAACTCGGCATGTCACAGGTACATAGACAAGCAGGGGATGAAACACAATTGAACTGAGAACTATTAAAGAGCTAAAACTTTTAACCAAGCTAAAAAAAAAAAAAATGTTCAAAGGCTTGGCGTGCTTTCTTTGAGTTTTAATACCTCCTCTATAAATACCGACACTCAAAGAGCTGTGTCGACGCAATACAGCACCGACAAATGCAGCTCATTAGCTGCTTTGTTTGCGTAAACTGACTTTTCACCCACAAAACCAACGGCGTTCGTGATGTGAGCACACGTTTAACATAGATCACGAACTACAAAGAAAAGCCCTCCGACTTCAGAGGAGAATAATGGGATAATGGTTCTGGTTTTCATCTGGGATTAAAAATATGGGGTAAAATACAGCATTAGTTTTGCCAGGCTGGGTTCATGCTGCCCTGACATTAATGTTCTAGCGTGTGCATGTGTGTTTGGACTCACTGGAGGACCTGATATTATGAACATCATGTTCAAATTTAACAACTGCACTATTTCCCATTGAAATGTGCTGGTTAACTTGCTCAGCATTTACAATGCCAAGGAACACACGCACATGTGCATGTGTGCACACACACAAAATAGAGGCATTTGCTAAATAATTATTTTTTGAAAACTCAACTGCCACACAGGTACACTTAAAAGACTCACACTTCCTGCGGACAGACGGAGCTCAGCAAGAAAATGTGTTAATAGTGAAATCACCGCTGTCAACGTCATAATTATCCCTGAATCCTAGCCAAATAGAAACACATGTACACATGCATGCTAACACACACAAAATGTTCCTCTCAAAAGCATCATATGGTCTGTGAATTACATACTGACATTTACTTACTAAATTTTTTTCAACGAGAGTTGTGCATTTAGCTACAGTTTGCAGCTCTTTCAAACAGACAGGCAGACAATAACTCTGTCTTCACTGCATGCAGACAGACAGGCAGATAAGAACAGCTCTGGTTACAGCTGTTTGTATCCTTAAGGCATTTTCAACTCTCTGCCAGGTATCATTTCTCTAACAAAGGACATGTTAGATGCAGAGCTCAATGATAAGTGTAGCTCATTGAAACTGCATAAATTTGCAGTTTATAGTACATGCAAATAAAGTTCTTCAGCTCTTTTTCATACAATAAAATAATGGTGACCAGGGACTGTCATGCTCCAGAATAGACAAATTAAGCACCAATGACATTTTTTTTTTCTGGGTGAACTATATCCCTTTATCTTTCAAATCTTATATATCCAATTTTAATATTCACACATTTAAATTTGACACAAGTTCAAGTTCCGTTTATTTATAGAGCACATTTACTACCGGCTGGTAACCGACCAAAATGCTGTACAAAAATTACAATAAAACACATTAAAACAAACAGTGATCAATTAGGATCAGTGAGTACAAGTCAATTACATGTTAAAAGCTGCATCAAATAGATGAGTTTTCAGAGCAGATTTAAACTCAGATAAGGAAGAAGCCATTTTAATTTGAGTTGGGAGTTTGTTCCACAATGTGGGGCCCGCTACTTCGAACGCTCTATTTCCCCTGTTTTTCAGTCGGGTTCTGGGAATCTGAAGGAGGCATTTATTTACAGATCTAAGCCCTCGTTTAGGGGTATACAAGTGAAGTAGTTCCGATAAGTAAAGTGGTGCAAGATTATTAAGTGATTTGTAGACAAGCAATAGAATTTTGTATTCAATTCTAAACTGAACCGGTAACCAATGTAGGGATTTCAGGAGGGGTGTAACATGCTCAAACTTTTTACATCCCTTTAGGAATCTCGCTGCTGCGTTTTGAACGACTTGTAGACGTGTAATTTGAGTCTTAGCCACACCATAATATAGAGAGTTGCAGTAGTCCAGCCTCGATGTTATAAAGGCATGGACAGCAACCTCTAAAGAGGCAGTAGAGAGAAAAGATTTAATTTTAGAGAGAGAGCGCAAGTAGAAAAAGCTAGAGCCCACTACAGAGGCAATTTGCTTGTCAAATTTCAGACTATTGTCGATCACACCTAAATTACGCACTTGAGATGAGGTACTCAAATTTAAAGATTCAAAATTTTGTACGTTTTGTCTATTTGTTTCGGAGGGTCTAAAAACAATGGCTTCTAAGGACACACTAAGACTGGTTACAAGACCCATAAGCCCAGGCCTTGATATTTGGTTTACAAGATTTAAACTCGGTAACACTTTATTTTGATAGTCCACATTAGACATTCTACTAACTATAAGTAACTTTGTAACTACATGTCAACTATCAGTAGAGTATTAGTAGACTGTCTGTTTAAAATCTGCTAACACTTTATTTTGATGGTCCCCTACAGGTTTTGTACAACATGAAGAAAATTACGACAAAATGATGGGTGAAATATCAAACTTTACACAGTGTAACTTTTTTGTACAAAATGAGTCAATCTAGACTCAATCTATCCTAAATCCTTCATTCAAAACATGTTTTTGTCTTACTTATAATTAGTGTTGAATTATAATACTAATAATTATAATAATAACTTATAATTAGAAGTTACTTTTGCGTTACTCGTTACTTTTAGGTTGCTTGACTTTGGGCAGAGAACCCAATATATGTTCCTAAATGTGTAGGCCTAAACTTATACTACGCAAAATACAAAATGCCATAAATGCGTAATGCATTTATCAAATTTTTCTATGAAGAAATGCCCGTTGATGGATATACAGTACATGGGTGGCGCTATGGAGTGGCTAGAAAGAAAGCCCACAAGAAAGACCAAAGAACCCCCGTTAACACTTCTGCCACATACGTGCAGTGTATCTTTAAATATTTGCAGAATATAAAATAAATCTGACCCCATTTTTAAATGAAGTCATTAATGCAAAATACTAGGTTAAATTAAATATTCTATGTAAATTTGTGCATTTTCACAATTTAGTTGACAGAAAATTTTCATGACAGAAAATTAAAAGCTATATCAAAGCTTCTTTCAATATTTTATAATCATATGAATTACACACAGGGATATTTATAAAAAAAAGAAAAAAAAGAAAGATAAGAAGGACAAGTATGTCAACAAGTCACAACAACCAAGCGGCGTTCCAAAGACCCTTGTGTGTGTGAAACTAATAAAGAATATAATCATCCAGGTTTGCAATTTCTTTCAGACGTTTTAAAAATTTTGAGAGTACTACGCAACTCGCATTAGTTAACACATCATTAACCCGATATTTCATAAGCAAACACATAAGTTGCAAGGGAATTTGTAGAACTTTGCAAATTATATCCATCAGAACTCTCCATTATAATATAGGCGCATACTAATTATTCAAAGCTTAGTACTGTATATGAAGCAGCCAATGCTTTTCCATTGCATTTGGCTTCCTTTTAACTTGGCCAAAGCGGCCAGAGACTGACGCCTGCATTACCGTTGTCCTGCAGAGGCAGATCACAGACACAGCATGGCTCCAACAGAGTTGCTCCATTATCATTTGTTTGATAAGCAGGGCCTGCCTGCAGAGCTGCATTATCTGTCTAATAAACCCAGAGATCCTGACACCTGCTGAGAAGCCAGCTAAAGAGAGCACTGCATAACTGAAGCATGTTTTTCCTGTTCTTATCAAAGCTATTTCTACTTTAAAAGGTAGATCATTGAGGTAAATGGAGCTTGAGGGCCAACATCTCCTGCTTACGACCCCGAATCTGGAACTGATTTAAATATCTGAGGGGAGGAAAAAAGAAACCCTTAAAAGAAAGAGTGAAAGTCTTTTCCTGTGGCTACAAATGAAAAAAAAAAAATATACCACGTGTTACCGTATCTGACCTCTTTAAAGAACATAATGCAGGCCTTTGAAACATGTGCCACTCTAAACAGCTGGTATAACTACCACGACTGTTGGATACACATTTCTGTCTTTCATCAAATTCTACAACCGGTAGAATGCATAAATCACAGAGCTATATTTATTAGCATGGATACATGGTTTGTTTCGCTTAAACTTCAAGTACATGCTCTGCAGTGCCAGTCATCTGCCAGATCAGAACAAACATAAAAAAAAACCCAGCTAAATATTAAACTGCGCTGCTCATAAAGGCCAGGCCTGGTGCCACGCAGGAACCTAAACTTTTTCTTGGGTGAAAGCAGTTTACTTCTTTCCACCAGCAAGAAAGTTAGAAACAGGAAATATCTGACCACAAGAATAGGGAAGCAAGAGCATTTCTCTAACTGCTGTGTTCACACTTTGTCTGAGATGACTGTCAGTGTGTTTATGTGTGTAAGGGATGGGTTGCTTGCTGGAGAAGCATCAAGCTGTCCATACTCATAGAAACTAATGAGAAAAAGAGATTTAAACAAGTACACGTAATGTACAATCAAGATGACCCACACAGGGCAAAAGTTAACTTATTAATGATGCACCGATAATGATTTTTCATAGCCTATTGCATTTTTATTTTATTTTTTTCCGAACAAACTGGCCGACTTGGATACCGGCAGTAGATTTTTTTCTTTAAGCAAATTTATTTGTTGTTTAGGGTATTTGCGCTAAAATAAAAACTAAAATATCTGTAGTCATTTGAAATTAGAGGAATCCACTGCATTTAAAGTATTTAATTTCATTTATTTTCTATTCTCTTTTCATGGTAATGCAACACGAAATACCACAAGAACAATTTAACAAATCCAACAAACACAACAAAAGTACATTCCTAGACAAAAAAAGAACAGGAGTAGGATGAAGATAAAAAAAACCTTATAAACTCCTACCCCATTCCTATAAACAAGATTCACAAATTAGAAGACCTCACCAACATAAAATGACAAACACCAGAAAAATTAAAGGAAAAATATATATACATACATATACACATCGAGCCCAAACCAGATATAATCTACCTTCAATTATAACACATTTTTCTCTCTTTTTTATATTATTATTATTATTAATATTATTATCTATTAATACTAATTCTGCTTACATAATACTAAACAAACAAAGCCAACAAAGATGCAATAATGACAGATCCAACAACCAAAATAACAACGAAAACATAATTATTGTAATAATTCTATTAGTTTTCACATTCCTCTTTATAGACTTTAAGTATCTTTTGTTTATAATTATTTTTAAATCGTGAGATATTTGAACAACATTTTAGATCATTTTCTAGAAGATTCCATCTTTTCACACCAGAGACTGTCACTGAAACACACATTTGTTTGAGGGTATTTCCAGCAAAAGGTTGTTTGAAGTCATTATTTTTTCTGCTTGTCTCACTATTTAAAGTGAAAAGGGTTATAAGGGTTATTATAAAACAAATATAGACGATACACACATGTAGCACAAACAGTTGTTTTTTTAATTAACTTCGATTGTATAATTTAAGATTTTAAGATAAAGCAGAATGGTCTGGCTTTAGCTTTGTGAAATGATGCTACATAAGACACCTGCACAAAACAAGAACAGCAGACGAACTGAATAAAAACACAAATTCACTCTTTGACAGTAGGTGGCGCTTATGACAGCAGCAGTTTCTTAGGGTAAAGCTGTACATAAAGCAGTGGTCTGCTTATAAACACTACTAACAGTGAGTTTACTGTGCCTGATTCAGTATTTTCACTGCTGGTGCATCTCTGTTCTACTCTTTATCATTGTATTTATCATGTGCCATTTCTGGCTTGAGTTAACATCCTGTTTACAGACTTTGTAATATTTCCACACAACTGACAGTTTGTCTGAAAAAGAGATCGGCAAAACTGGCTGGTTGCTGGTCGTGTGTTTGGAGCAAAAACCGCCCCGGTTGACCGGTGCGTCTCTAAAACTTATCCTAGCTGTAATCTGTTTTTTTGCTGAATATAAAATATGTCTGATACCATTTATCATACATTGTCGTAACACATGGGAAAGAACCTCATTGATTCTCACAGGCCAAGCAAGCAATGCTTCTGCTTCTGTTTACTAGAATATATTTGAATAAAAGTCTAAATTAAATCTTTTCATAATATAATTTCATTCTCTTTATGAATGTTTTGCAGCATCAGAGTTTTGGGTGAATATACTTTCAATGGAAAGACAGAAATCTATAAGATTTTTATGAAAAATATCATATGTTCCAAAGTGAACAAAAGTTCTATGGATTTGTAGTGACACAAGGGTGAAAAAAATTATGACAGAATTTTAATTTTTTGGATGAACTATCTCTTAAATACACAGATTGACAGTCTGCCTGAAATAAAATTGAATAAGAATATAAAAAACATCCACATTAATTACCAACGCATTCTCACCCCAAGGCGTCACCTTTGACCATGCTTCAATATTTGACGTTTTAGGCGCCCTTTAGCGTCACTTACATGACGCGATCCTACGGCGTCATCTAACTGACGCTAAAGGAAAGCGTCTGTTAGAGGACGCGGTTAGGTTTAGGTGTGGGGTGGGGGTAGGGTACACGCGATCCTAGGGCGTCATCTTACTGACGCTAAAGGGCGCCTAAAGCGTCAGATATTGAAGCATGTCCAAATGCTTCCCAAGGCAGTTAAGTGACGCCTTGGGGGTAAGAATAATTACTCAGATTACATTATATCCTTCGGTATATCACCTTAACTTTTGTGCTGTCTTGCAAACTCTAGGTGAGGATGCTAAAATTCTCAAAGGTTTTATTGAAACTAAAAAGTAAAAATGCAAACTGGCAAAAAAAAAGTATATTAAAAGCTGATGGTAATCAAGAAAGACCTGCTCTGATCAATCTGATTTCTTTTCTACAGTGAAGACACACCTCTGCTCTTCCAGAATTCTAGGGTAACAAGTGTTTGTGTCACAGAGCAATGCTGTTGACACATTGTACCAAAGATTCATTGGAAACACATGTAACTGTCTTGCCTTAAGCTCCATGTCGTGTTGCTCTACAACATAATGGTCACTTCACCCAACAATGAACCCTCTTAAATGAGCCAAGTGCACGTATCTGCCAAAGCAATTTCAGAACAGCATTTCTTTATTGTTTATTTAATATTAAACCTTGTAGAATACCACTGTTTTAGCAATTCTACCAACATACACCTCATTCCACTCAGCCAAAGAGAAGCTGTTTACACACATGCCATATATCACACTCCTGTTTCCTCATTCCCTGCTTTTAACACACAGATAGTGGGAGAACAAGGATCCAGCATTCCAAGAATGGCTGACAGGGAAAAAAAAGAGCAATCCAAGGACAACACGAATTGGGAACTCCTTCTCAAGAAGGGCTTATAGCACACAATAAGGAATAGAGTCAACAAATGGACTAATAAACAGAGAAGACAATGGATTGTTTACTTAGTAGAGGTCAGGCTCTGACTTGTGGGTTAACCTGGCATTCTTATGGGTCCAATAATAGTAATCAGTAATCACCTATTTGTAAAACAGAGTAAATACCAGAGTTAACTCATCCAGATTTATTATGCTAGACACAACAGTGTTGTTTTAGAATAACAATGGCCATACATATAGACCATAAATGGCTAAGCCATCATTAAGGATAAAAAGGTCTGGTTTCCCAGCATGAGTTATATGTATTCAGTTTAAAATACCTTTAACCAAGGACGATACACTATGAATCTATAGCATAACAGATAGAAAGTGCTTTATCTTTCAAACACATTCATTTATTTCCACTGGGAGACAGAAAAATGTCATTTGGGCTCACAGCAGGGTGATGGCCCATGTGGAGAAGTTCAACACCTTTCTGACACACAATCTCCAGCACAGTAGGTGTCATTAGTTTGAGTTATGTAAATTGCTTTTCAACTTGGCAGGGAACACTGAATTATGTACCTCTAAATTTCTGTTACAGTTCAAGGAACAGGGGCCTCTTGTTTGGTCTGAGATACCCCAGTGCAGATATAGATGTAGGACTCAAAATAATGACTTTGTATGTGTGCGGTTAATCTTCTGCTGTGTCAGTAAACACAGCACATGGCCGGGCCGTTCCCTAATGTGCTTAAAATAGTCAATAAACATATTGGGCAGCGAAATGTCACTTTTTAAGGTCTTGACCTTACAACAAACTAAAATAGGTTCAGTACTACTGTAACAATTTTCTTGTAGTTATGTTACAACATCATCTTTGAGCTTGTAGTATACATTGTAAAAGTGACTTGAGTAAAACATTTAACTTTCATTTTTATATAGCCTATATATAAAAAACATTAAGGCAGCAATTAAAATAAGTGATTTTTTAATAAAAAAGTAGTCTTGTAAAAAACACACTGAAAGCTGTTATTTATGAGCCATTAATATCGTCAATACGGCTAACTATAGCTTGTATCGCCAAAGCAAAAGCTCTCTTACCCCTAATGAATGAATAAAAGACTCGTAACAGACAAGACGACTCACCTCTGGCTTCACATGACAGCGTCACGATCAAAATCCCAGTGAGAAAAGTCAAGCTTCCTCTCGTTGGAAACATTTTATGATGGCACGCCACTAAAAGAAACAATGAGAATCAAAAGGATGGAGTTGTTTTACACAACGGTCACACACCCTGCCAGCAACGCGACACTACACGACAAATATGAGGCTACAACTCAACAGCACCTTTTCCTAATAATAATGGTCGCGTCGTGACATGGCGTTCGTTTGCAGAGTAAATGTGGTTCAATTAGCCTAGCCTGATAAAGTAAACAGCTAATCTGTATGCAGTGTTACTGTAATTAACTAACGTTACTTACATGTCCGCCGATGTGGATTAAATATAGAAAGTTGAAACGAACACTCTTGAGCAGTAAGGTCTTCTTTGAAATGACTTCAGATGTATTAGTATATTGTCCAGGAGATGAAAAGTTCAGGAATAGTTAGGTTCCACTCGCCTCTTCTCTTGACATGACCCGTCAGCATCCCTGCCCGTGGAGAGAACTGAAGCTCCTCAGCTGTTAATCACAGCAACGCTCCTACGAGCCAACAGATGGAGACCTGCAGAAATTACACTCGAGCGCCCCCTGTATGCGGAAAAATACAACGCAACTCCACCACAACCTGAGAGAAGGCACAGCCACGACAATTAATATCCATCAGACTAAAACACAATCCGTTAACAATTTATAGAGGATTATGCATAACTCAGAGGATTACAGATAACTATGCAACATATTTTCTAAGTTTTACTAAATAATTTGATACAAAAAACAAACAAATAGCCTAAATAGGCCTAAATATAAAAGCACAAACTGCCCATTTCCCCCCTCTCAAATGAAACGCTCTTACCACTGCAATCAAGTAGCAAGTGAATAATGGATCAAGGTTGTGCTTTAATGAAAAGCTTAATTTTATACTAAACTTGAATGTTTTAAATTACTGAACATTTGTTGCATTTTAAACATAGGCTAGCTTAAATAAAACGTCTTAAACTTACTATTTATACATGTAAAGATACACCCTGGTAAAGGGTCAGTTTAATAATTATTTTATTGCAGATGTTTTTTAATTTTTTATCATCTGACATTTGACCCTATTGGCCTACTTGTTAAACCTAACACTATATTAGCTGCATCTGAAATCGCATACTCTCTTGAGTGGCTTATTTTGAACATATAATTACCTCACGGCTATTAAAACGCATGTTTTATATAGTATCCATGTGTAGTGTAATCTGGACGGACTACATTCACCATGTTGTCATTATCATGTGATAATGACAACATGGTGACCAGCGTTAGTTACATTGGTCAGTTATATGACCACCACCATCAGTTACATTCTCTCCCGCGGAATAGGTCACCTGGGGCCCATTTCAGAAAGGAGGTTAAGTGAAAACTCTGAGTATGTTAACCCTGAAATGAGGGAAACTCTGGGTTTTCCGTTTCAGAAAGGGGGGTATATCAAACCCGAGAAAGCAGAGTAAGTCAAGCCCATTTCTGAAAGAGAGGTAAATTATACTCAGAGTCAGTTACCATGGTAACTTACTCTGTGAACCTAACCTGGTCGGGAGCAGGTTTTCTTCAGTAAACTCAGAGTTTCTTGCGGTCTCCTCCCCTTTTTTAAAGAGGAAGTGCTGTTTAAACACCAACAATAAAATGTATTTACACATTCTTTAAGGAATATATATTGTTTGTCCATGTTTTAATTGACTAAATCTGTTTTGCAGCACTTTGCCAAAAAGTAAAAGGATTAAAACGTTTGCTAAACTTTTATTTGATTACCACCATTTTTTATAATATATTTCTATTAAATCATTAAAAAAATTGGAATAAAAAATATTTAATAGAACTCAATTGTTTTTCAAACATAATTTAATAAGTTATTAATGATACAAATAAGACGTTAATCTTATTCATAATCAATTATTGAAGTTAGTTGATTACATATGTTTTATTGAACAAATGTTTAATTTATTTAACTCATTTTCATTTTAACTGATGATAATAATAATAACCGTAATTTAATGATGCAGTTTATATATTTAATAATTGTTTAATACCATAAACCGTGATATTTTCTGAGACGGTTCTTATACTGTGAAACTCTCATACCCCACATGGGGGAGTCCCGCACCCCACCCCCACTGTTAAACAAGTTACTCAGCAACTTTTACTGTTTTAAATTAACTACTTTTTACTTTTTAGATTTTTAGACTGGTATTTTTACTTAAGTAAGCATGTATCAAAGTAATAGTAGCCTACTTTAGGTTGAATAACATTCTTCCAGTTTCACCTCTGATATTATAACAGTAAGTTACTGTAAAATAGTTATGAATTATTAACTACAAATGACATCTTAAACGGTGTAGTTAGATTAATGTAATACTTACTATCTCTAGAAAGTATTGGTCTACATATTACTAAATCCTATCAACCTCAACTTCTTGATTAACACAAAGAGAAGAGACAAGAAACAGCACTTTTAATTCTTTCAAATTAACAATATACAATTGCATGAATTATTCTTGAATTGATCAAAGTGTGTAGAGGGAGAAGGTTACATAAAACATATAACTTTTAAAAATGTATGTTAAATGCACTATTGTTTTATACTGAATTGTTCTATAGTTTATGCAGTAGCTTTTTTTAATGTAATTGCATCATATTTTATTTTAAATTACAGAAGAATTAAGAGTAACCCCCTTAATTAAATTACAATATTTAGATCACTTGTTAATTAATTACACCTAACACCTCTTTTTGTCTGGCGCTGTTGCCATGGTCACTCATAATATCTGCGCTCCATTGATAATGGCTTTTTATAGTTGTGGTGCACGCGCTTAACTCAGAGTCAGTCAACTCAGAGTTGATTGAACTAACTCATTTCAGCTGTTCTGAAACGGAAAACTCAGAGTTTCCCATCTCAGGGTAAGTCAACTCAGAGTTCAAGCTTTAACTCAGAGTTGGTTGAACCTCCTTATTGAAACGGGCCCCTGCTACAGTATAGACCATTTCACAAGATGTAAACAACACTGGTCCAGAAGGACTTCCTGTTTAAGTTTTTTAACACTACATAAAAGCTGGGATAAAATACAACCAACAGAACATTTAAAACTGAATCAAAAATTTAAACAAAGATCTTTACAATGTTTTCTTTCCATGTGAAATAAAGAAAAAAGTTACAAACTGAAACAGGAAGTGCTTCTGGACCAGTGTTGTTTACATCTTGTGAAATGGTCTATAGTCAGAGCCAGATAACAGAGTACATTTAACGTTACTTGAGTGCAGTACTAAAGTACAATTTTGAGGGATCTGTACTTTACTCGAGTATCATTTTTGGAGAGTAGCCTACTCATGACTTTAATCAAGTATATTTGAGAGGGAAATATGGTACTCTACTCCACTACATTTCTCTCCATAACCGTATACGTTCACACCGCCGCTGACTTGCTTCCAAAGCGGTCGGAAGTCATTCATTTTCAATGGAAGCTGGCTTCTCTCAGCCGCAAGGAGCGTCAAATTTCTCGGCGTCGGATTTTGGGCGTTTTGAGCGTCAATCTGAAAGTTGAAAGAAGCTGAACTATAGGCCTATGGAAGGCTAATGAGTAGGTAATGAGCTATGGTGAAAAAGACGCAGTAGATCCATCCAGTAGCACCCCATTGCAGTAGCCTACACGAGATCCAAGGGGCGGAGTCAGATCCAGATCTGAGGGGTGGAGTTGGGTAAGTTTAGGGGTGGGTTTAGGGATCAGGGTAGGTTTAGGCATATGTAAGGTAGGAGGAGTTGAATCTGGATCCAACTTCTCCCCAATCGATTTCATGTTCTGCAGTGAGAACCATCTCGGTCCATCCCATACATGTACCAATCCGTGGCCCCACCTCGCCAGACTTTCTGAATTTTCAGAAATTTTCTTAAAAGTTAAATAAAGCAACACGTTAAAAAGATGAAAATGACTTGATTTTACTTTCAATTCCTTTTACATTCTCCAAGGTATTAACATTTTTCATAACTCAATTTAGGACGTTTCTGTCCATAAATGTAAGCACTGTGGCAGTAGGAATGCAATATTTAGAAAATGTAGACCTACTCTTGTACATTGATAAAGTACTTAAAAAAAAATTAAAAAAAAAAGTAATTTTACTTGTGTAGACATCTGACTAGTACTTTTGTAAAATTTAGCAAAGGGTAGGCCTATCTGTACTTTTACTCATAAAGCTGTGTACTCTGTACGCCTCTGTAGTATGCGATTTCGGATGCAGCCTAACACATGAATCTCCACCTATTAAATATTTTCTAAGGCAGAGAGTAGGCTTGGTTTCCAGTTTACTACACCTCTCCGCCACTAGATGGTACTCTAAGTATGTCTGATTTCTCTAATCTTCAAGAGAATTCCTTTCCCAACAAAAGACATTCAATTTCAGGTTCCTGGAGTGTCCTGAAGAGCTTTTATTTAAACTAGCTATATGTATTTTAAAATTCTCTTTTATGTTCCACTGAAGAAAGACATACATTGTGGCTTACTTTTCTAGAACTGTTATTTTCAACTGGTTCGCTCCATTTCTATCTCCGTAGCTGTGCGATGAATCAAAAATGAGATTGTGTGGTGTGCAGAAACTCCTGGGGGGGTTACGGTTTCTTCTCCTCCTTCCCTTGCACATGATGTGGATTCCCAGAGCGATCTGGCACACTGGATGAGAAACCTCACATAGGTCTCCAACCACCCCCGTGCCCCCCTGGCAGTCCTGCTCAGAAATCTGGGATGAAGATGTCCTCAGCATCCACCCACTCTGGAGTCTGATGGTGGGAGGTGATTTAACGTGTTTTGTAGCCATAGGAGAGTCTGGCTCATTTCCTCTCTGGTCTCATGCAGTTTTCTCCTCTTGCTTTTTGGATCGCCTGAAAGTTTGGAGCTTTGGAGTTTTACGACTCTCAGCAAGTGCTTGCATCAGCACCATATAAACACGTTATATTTGATTGTGTGGATTTTACAGTTACAATTGTGTTTAAAATGCTTTGCAGAGGCTTTTCAGTAACACAGATCACACAAGGCTTCGTTGAAAGGCATTGTCTGCTCTCCTGACACGTTCGATTGAAACTCTACTGCAACAGCGCATATAGACACACTGAAAAGATGATGTCAAAAGCAGGTGAACACAAACATTTGAGCGGGTTGAAGGCATTTAAAACCTTGGGTTTGATTGCAGACTGATCCAAATTGTCACAGCATTGGTAAATATTGACAGAGTTCCCACCAATACCACCTGAGAGAAGCTTGGATCACAGAGACGAAAATAACCAGACAAAGGTAGTTTTTTTTTTTAACCAGGGCTTTGTGAGCTAATGTAGAATGAGCAGTCCTGGCTGTGGTTGTGACAGGACATTTTTAAAAAGTGCACAATTGATTGATGGCATGAAATAGCATGAAATGTTCTCTCCCACAATGATGCGTGAAGTGTATTTTTTTTAAGGAAAAAAGTGTGGAAAAACATGGCCTCACGTTTCTCGATTTGAAACAGAGAGAAGAGAGGGAACGCAGGCTAAATCAGGTTAAGATATGAAACGCAGATACTTGAAGATTAAAATCTCTGTAGTAGTGTGTGTGTCTGCATGTTTAAAAGCAAAAGTCCAGGCTGACTAATTATGCTCTAATTAAAATACACTGTTCATCAAGTTAACAAAACTGAAACATAAAATGTTGGATGCTTCTGTATGTGCTACTTCTGGACACACTTTTGTTAAATCAACATATTAAAATGCAAAAAAAAAAAGAAAAAAAAAAAAAAGTTAAATCAACACAGTTAAAAGGATGCATTTACTGGATAAAAATACAGAAAGAACAGTAACACAGTATTGTGAAATAATATTAAAATAACTGTTTTCTAATGTTTTTAATATATTTTAAAATAATAATTTATCTCTGTGACCGCAATGTTGAATTTTTGGCATCATTACTCCAGTCTTCACTGTCACATAACCCTTCAGAAATCATTAAAATATGCCGATTTGGTGAAAATAATAGCTGTAATAATAACACTAAGAACATTTTTATTTTCATGCTTCTTTGACACACACAATCACACACACACACACACACACACGCACACACACACGCACACACACACACACACACACACACACACACACACGCACGCACGCACACACACACACACACACACACACACACACACACACATATATATATATATATATATTCTAAAAAATGCTGGGTTGTTTTAACCCAAATTTGGGTCAAAAATGGACAAACCCAAATGTTGGGTTAAAATGTAATTTAAATATTTGACCCAATGGCTGAGTTTGTCCATATTTGACCTAAAGATGGTTTAAAACATGTGATACATGTATATGTATAAAGAAATATAAATAGATGTGGAATCCATTAAAAAAAAAAAAAAAACAGAGAAGAAAATAAATTACACGCTTACAATCCTTGGCTGAAAAAGTGAAAAAAAAGGACAATGGCAATCCTTTGTGGCTGGAAAAGTGAAAAAAGGACCGTGGCAATCCTGTGTGTGTTTCCAGTCACTCTCATGGTTTCAATAGTCTTAGCTTCACATGCTGGGTTCAGATGTGACAAGTGTCTCTCTCTCTCTCTCCATCAGAAAGTAGAAGTATGATAGAGGCAAATATGGGAAGAGCTTTACAGAGCTTTAATCTCAACCCCAACAAACCCCCTACTGTGTCCTCCATCTACACCTTTCCTTCCCCTGATCTACCTCATGTCGAGAGTCACTTGCTGATAAGCCATCTATTTTGCCTTTCAAGTTCAACTTCTGATCCACTTTTTTTTTTACCAAAGTTTCCGAAGAAGATCTCTCACTCACATTTAAACACTCGTTTTTATCCTCAACGTCCATGCGTCCCCTTGTTTGCTGTATCTCTTCATCTCGCATTCTTGCTCCATCATTCATGCACACAATCACTCTTTCCAGATTAAAGAAAAAAAGGAAACACTCAACACATGTGCATGAGGTCATGCAGCATGTGATTATAAACTCAAGAGCTTCCATGCACTTGACCTGATAGCTGGCATATCACAAGTGGGCCATTTTACTTTCTTTCTACAGTTGACACATCCATTATAAAAACTCATTGTGACTGGTTTGTATAATTGGGACTAAGTGCAGCTTTTGGCAAATTCCAAGTGCTTGTTCTGAGTGCTTCAATGAGACAAGGGCCATCTGAACAGGCATAGTAGTGAAAGGTGCAGGTACAGACATTAAAATTTGGTGATCGCCATGAGGATCCAATCATTTCTGTAATAACTCTGTGGTCTGTTTAACTAACTAATCGTACACCTCAGGGATTTTAGATATTTTATCTTATTCATGTTCAGTATCATTTGTTTGCAAAAAAAGTCCTCTTGTTTCACCCCTCTGTGTCTTTCTTCACAGTACCTGTCATTTATTATTCATTTTCATTCAATTTATTATAACACTGGACAATGAGTGTTTCACTACTGGGCTTTACATGGAGGGGAAAAACAGATGAGACAAGTGAAAGGTGAATAAAAAGAAAGCAAAACAAATCTATTTTACAAATAGACGAGACAGTGGTAAAATAAGCTGTAAGACTATTGTGCAGCAGAAAGTGCCTTTATCTACAATTTATAGTCTATCATCACACCTGTAGATGGCACTGTTGGTCTATGTGTAGTTCTGAGTGTTCATAAATTATTCTGAACCTTTTTCACTTCTACAGGCTACAGACCATGTGCACAACTTATGTTCTAAAGCAGAAACACAATGCTCACAGAACAAAATGCCAGATAACCTCTAGATTAATAGCTTTGTAAATTTCATTAAGAAAATGAACATTTTTAGTTATTTTTTACAAGCCATATATCATAAAGAGAAATGAGAGGTAAAGAACGGCTCAAAACCCCATTAATAGTTGGTCATGGACACTGAAATGTGAAGTTATCTCCTGGTCTAAACCTTTAAGTTCTTTTCACCTTGAAAATTAAACATAGCCTATAAGACTGTAAACCAAGCAAGTCGGGAACCATCTGCCAATCTCTACGGTTGCCCATGCTCACTGGAAAAGCGTGCATGTGGCCATTATAGTACAATGGTTCTTGCATGTTGAGGCACTTTCAATGTGAAATGTGGCGCTAAACATGCTTTCAGACTGCAACCAGTATGAACAAAAAACGCAAGACACACAATTGCTGAAGCAACCATGCAATTTTAGCTTAATTCTACACGATTTTGATCTCTTATAACTGAATAGCTTCATATCGCATATTAATTGCTGTACTAGGTAAGCTACCAAGCAAGTTTACTATGTGATAAAAAATCAAAATGTCTTTGCAAATCATGAATAATGGTATTGATGTTTTGAAGTGACAGCATAATAGCCTATGTAAGAAACCACAATTTTTTTTAAATGAAGATGAAGATTAATTTAATAATTTCAACAATTTTAATGCTGTGAATTGTTTCGCTAGTTACATTTTTAGAGTTTTGTAAAAAGAGGCAAGTTTTCCAATAAGCCCATTGCTCTCTGCATAGCTTGGCACAATATGCTGCACATGTTGCAAAATGCAGTTTTGATGGCCGAATGAATGGGCAGTGGTGACTTTGGATGTAAGATCTAGCCTTCACCTGAATGTCAAGAGGAGACCAGGCTTGCATCCTTGAAAAGATGGAGTGAAATAAAATGAGTTAGGAGAAAGGTCGACCTAAGATGTCCCATTCGCCATTCTCTTGTACGAGACCAACAGTTATCTGTTGATTTCACTTCACAGACATTAAATGCTATGCAGTTGCACATTTATTTAAATCTTATTCAAGGCTGCATTGGTTGCTGCAATGCATTCTCATCCCAATGCCTCATATACTGACGCTTTGGACATTTGGTCTACATCCAATGCACATGGCACCCTTTAGCGTCAATATGAGATGCAGATATATATGGGCCAGAAGGCGCCTCCTAGTGGTCTAACCCTAACCCTAACCCTACCCCAGACCTAAATAACACAGTCTCATCCCAAGAAGTCATATAAATGACCTTACGTCAACAGCCGCCTTTTTAGGGTACCCTTAAACGTCGGTTACATGACGATCCCGGGCCGTCTACAACTGACGGTGTCGGTTAGGTGACGGGGTAGGTTTAGGGGTAGGTTTAGGTCTGGGGTAGGGTTAGGATCCGATAACGTCATCTAACCGACGTTTAAGGGTACCCTAAAAAGGTCAAAAGACGTCCCAAGACGTCAGTTATATGACATCTTGGGATGAGACTGTGCTGACCTAAACCTACCCATAACCGAACAAAGCTCTGTGCATGTTATATTGAAGCTAAAGGGCGCCATATGCCTTGGATTTAGACGAAATTTCAAAAGCGTCACCATTTTTTTCTCCTTTAAATGTTACTTGAGATTGTAGCTTCAAGGAAAGTGCAAAATGTTTGCAATTTACAGAAAATGGCTAATGAAAAAAACTGCCTTCAATAATAATAGGTGGACAAAAGAAGCAGCAACAGGATTTAAAGTTTGGCCTAAAATCGTTTACTGAGCAATTTCTTGTGCGAACGTTGACAAAGACAATTATTTATGGCCATCGCTCATAGGTTAACATTGTGGCATCTATCTTTTCTCTGACACAATGGGAGATTTCAAAGGCTAAATCACAAGTCTGGATACTGACATTGTCAGATGAAATTTTACAGAAATCATGTCTTGGCTGCTCTTGCAGATGTTAAAGGGTTAGTTCACCCAAAAATGAAAATTCTGTCAGTATTTACTCACCCTCATGTTGTTCCAACCCCGTAAGACCTTCGTTCATCTTCGCAACACAAATTAAGATATTTAAGATATTAAGATCGCTCCTGCATACAGTCCATAGGCTTCTTGAGGGACTGGCTCTTGCTGTCCCCGAAAAGTCATTAAAGACATCGTTAAAATAGTCCAAGTGACTACAGGGGCTCAATCTTAAGTTTATCAAACGACGAGAACACTTTTGTGCGCAAAAAAACAACAAAAATAACGACTTTATTTCAACTATTCACTTCCTTCTCCATGAGCCTGTAAGTCAGTTAACGTAGTGTGATTGCGTAGAGCTACGTCACACGTAGGCTCACTATTGGCCGACGCTGGTCATGTGTGTGTGATGCGTGTGACGTACAATAACAGAAGCTTACGCTATTAAACTAGTAACCTGACTCGCGCAGAGGGAGAAATAAACGAATAGTTGAAATAACGTTGTTTTTTTTTGTTTTTTTTGCGCACAAAAGTGTTCTCGTCGTTTGATAAACTTAAGATTGAGCCCCTGTAGTCACTTGGACTATTTTAACGATGTCTTTAATGACTTTTCGAGGACAGCAAGAGCCAGTCCCTCAAGAAGCCTATGGACTGTATGCAGGAGCGATCTTAATATCTTAAATATATTTAAATTTGTGTTCCGAAGATGAACGAAGGTCTTACGGGGTTGGAACAACATGAGGGTGAGTAAATACTGACAGAATTTTCATTTTTGGGTGAACTAACCCTTTAAACAACATTTGCAATATATTACTTCAGCTGGACATCTAAATGGATTATACATACAAAACTGCTATGGAAAGGACTTAGTAGTGGTAGGCTATCAACAATTGATTTATTGTGAAACAGGAACCATTCCTTTCCATTCTTAAAACCGTTGGCCTTTTTGGTCTGAGAGGACCACACCACTCAAAATGAGATGCACCTACATGTCTAACTCTCATGTATTAGTAGACTATTGAGAGACTGGTAGGGTTAGGGTCAGAGTAAGTTTACATATACTTGCAAAGTTACTTATAGTTAGTATTATGTCTGTTGGAAGAGCATCACAATAAAGAAATATTAAGCAGACAGAATACTCTAATGAGAGTTAGTTGACTTTTAGATGCAATAATGTTCAAAAGGGACCATCAAAATAAAGTGTTAAATTATGTTTTCCCCCCCTATTGGGCATGGCTATAATGGTTATAAAAACCAAATAGGAACAAACAAGCTGAGCCAAGGTGTAGGTTTGAACAGCCAAGAAAATAATACATAAGCAATAACAAATTAAGACTTGGTGTTGTCAAATCGACATAAATAATCCTGTCATTTGACTGCATGTGTAGTATAAAATCCTTGAGCAGTCTGTAGATGTAATATGAAACAAACATTCTGGCAGCTGTCAACTGCTGAGGCAAGGAAACAAAATTAAACATGTAAAAGAAACTTAATTGGGTTTCTATTAGTCTGCCTGACAGACTCAGGAACACAACAGGAAATTATTTGGGATCAGAGCCACATATTCATTTATAGGAACAAACACACACCAAGAAAAACGCAATTATGGTGTGCTAAATATCAAAAGCAAATGTTTTGTTTACCAGTGTCTGAATGCATCCGCATACAATTGAATTCAGTCAATAAAACAGCCATGGGGAGAGGAATCAATACAATGTTTTTGGGGCAAAAAGGGCTTCTGTTAAAGTCTGAGCTTGTAACCTAAAGGTCAGATGAAGAGTTGCTGAGCTCCTCTTTCACCGTTGAGCCCACGTAACCCCAGGGTGCTCCGGGGGTGACTGTCCTTTGCCTTTAAAAAAAATACTTTGGATAGAAAGCACCTCCTAAATGTCAAATAAACATATTGAGCACAGATCCACAGAGCATAAAATCATCAGCAGGATGCCACATCTATATCATCTGCAAATCTTTCATCTGTTTTTATAAAATGGTCAGCACATTACAAAATCATCATTTATTTTACTTAAACATTTGAGCATTACAATGTTAATTCATTAAGTGTCATCATATTTTTTTATCATTAACAGTCTACCTAATGCTATGTGTGTTTTTAATTCATAAGGAAATTACAACGCATTCTCATCCTTTAACGTCATATAGAGCGCTATATGACAAAACGGCGCTATACTACGCTAAAGGCACCCGTTATCGTTAATATAACACGTGCTGTGAGGGCTAAGTTTAGGTGTGGGGTAGGGTGTACGTGTCATATTCACGCTAAAGGATTTATAACGTCTTGGGTTCGCGTGTTATATTAACGATAACGGGTGCCATGTGCGTAGTATAGCGCCGTTTTGTCATATAGCGCTCTATATGACGTTAAAGGATGAGAACGGGCTGGAAATTATCAATCAAAGGGCTACAATAACAATTGAAGTTCTAATCCAATTCTATGAGAACAGAGAAGTCCACACAGCAGCTATAACAATAATGAAATCACTTTCAGAATTATTATTATTATTAATATTACAGCTGATAGCTGACAATAAGAATTCAATTTTACAGAGCTTGAGTGTTTAAAGTGATAGATGATAAAATAAACAGAACATCACTGTCTGTTGTGAATGCAATATTTGTATTTGTAAGCAATGAAGTACGAGAAGTCGTGCTGTTTTGTGAATACATGTCTGCTTTTAGGCACGACTTCATTAAATAAATAATTAACAGTTTTTGCTGAAATACATGACATGAGTTTTTGACAGTGTAAGGCTAAAGTATGTAGCACAGTGATACACGAATCTGTTCGGTGAAATGGTGAAATGTGCTTTATCGTAATTAAATCATGGCTATTGACCAATCAGCATCAAGGAACTTTACAATTAGTAATTAACTATCATTACTAATCCAATCAGTGTTTTTTGTTTTCTGAAACACCAATACATTCAGTACCGCCATTACTCACTTTGTGTTGACATACAATTTTTAACTATGCTTCAGCTTTGTTTCAAATTCTTTTCACTGGTGGACCAAAACCAGACAATTGTCTTTGTAAGCTGCTATTAGTATAAGCTGCTTAATATGAATACATTTTTTTTATGTAACTGTTCTGTAAAAGCAATCTCACCCTTGCAGTAATGCTGTGATATGTTGTTTCATTTATTGTTCAAAAGAACAACAAACAAATAAAAAACCCTTAAAAACTAATAGTTACAATAAATAAAACAATGAAAACAAAATACACAATAAAACATAAAAAATGAGTGCACTAATACTTGAAGAAGTGTGAGAGATTTTTGTTTCTTTTGATATTTACACGTGTATGTTGGTAGGGTGGAATTCGTATTCAAGAGAGTAATTGCTTTTAATCATGAGCTGCACAAGCTAAAGACAGGTGCCAAAATCAAGACTATTCTTCCAGACACTGAAGAGGCATCAATCCGTCTGCTGTGTGGTGTCCCTCTAAAACACACACACACACACACCGTAATCCCTTACACGCACGAGCACACTCCTTTTTCGCTTCTCATTTGTATCATCAGCTTAATGACTGGATTGGGCAGTTTGCCTGAATCACTCTCAAGCTCAGGCCAGAGTGCCGGTGGCTTTATTAACTTGGTCTGTTTCCAGACTTCCCATTACCAAGTCCGGCTGTAATTCCCATCCCATTCTGCCTTTCCGCTCTGCATCATTTCACCCGACATCACCCTATCCACTCGCATGGCCTATTCTCACACCCCTCCATTCCAAAAATTAAATTTACCCTGCAGAGAGAGAGATAGAGAAATAGAGTGTATGTGTGTGAGAGAGAGAGAGAGAGAGAGAGAGAGAGAGAGAGAGAGAGAGAGAGAGAGAGAGAGAGAGAGAGAGAGAGAGAGAGAGAGAGAGAGAGAACTGAACTGTGCAGTATATATCTGTATGGTGCAGTGAAACATGCTTGGAAAAGCTCTTCCTTTTCTCTCCAGCAGTTAGAGTCTCACTTTGTCTGTGTTGCTACTGAGAAAATTCAATTAAAATAAGAGTACAGTGAACACACATTCAGCCCCAGACAGTTTGAAAGTTATACTCCTAATGCTTCTTTCTCTAAGTAGACACAAAAAAAGTTATCTTTTTCTATACTTCTCTGGGGGAAAAAAACAACAACTTTGCTTCTGTTTTTTTGGGGGTTTCCTCGGGCTAACAGAGGGAGCATATACTAACAAAACTACTTTATAAGTAGACATGGCACTTAATGATAGCAATGACAGTAGTACCAAATTACTTAATTGTTCAAATGGTGCATTTCATTTTAGAGTTATAGGTGTTTTTTTTGTTTTGTTTTTTTCTACCCAATCCCTAAACCAAACCACTACCTTACTTACTATTAATAAGCAGTTATTACAAGTTTATTGAGACAAGAGCCATAGTTGAGAATTGGACTCTCATCTAAAGTGTGACCAAAAGGGAAAGTCTTTGAAATAGCATTTTTTTTTTGTAACAATGTAAAAGTCTTTCCTTTCACATTTGATCAATTTAATGCATTCTTGCTGAATACAAATAAGCATTAACAGCAGCAAAAGTGTTTTACTCTCAGTCATACAATGGCGTTTATCTTAGCAGTGAAATAATAACAAATTATCTTGAATGTCATATCTAAGTGGTTATTTATTGCAAATAGGAATCCATATTTTATAAAACTCAATTTCCCCTCAAAAGATATGGCAAGAAAGCAAGACATTTCTTTAACCCACTAAGGTCTTTAGATATATTTTTTATATTTTTATATTTAAGCATTTACATGTTTGGTCAATATAATAACAAATCTATTACCTTATGTAGATTTGAAAATCATGCTTTCTTGATTATTGTTGAATCAAGGAGGCTGTACCAGTTACTTTGCCGAGAGATCTCTTTATTTATTATAATACATGTGTCAGACAGAGAGAAACAGGCATAGAAGAATAAGGCTACAGATGAGGAGGTCTTGATTCCAGATTTCTCTGTTCCCCATTTCTCCTTCCTCTCACCCCGTCATGCCTTTATGTTTCTCTGGGGTGGTAAAGTAAGATTCAGCTTAGATACACCACTATGGGACTCATAGCTTCCTTGTAGAAAAAAACAACAACAAAAAAACATGTTGCTTATGTTTAAAAGGTAACCTATACCTTTTGCTTATTGGTAGAATCCACTTTCCCTCTGTGTATACATTAGTGGTACATTTGCATCAGTTGAAACCTTCATTTCCTTGAAAAGAACATGCCATCATTAGAAGTATTATCATTAGTGGAACATCTGCTCAGTGAACACATATAACTTTCCCAGCTCTCTGCTGCAGCACACATGTACAAACATACTCTGTCTGAATTTTTAGTTTTCCCCTTGCGTTTTCTTCCATTAACATCTCAAATTACAGGCTATATATGCAATAAATGTAATTTGGCTTCCACAAGAACAATTTCTCCAGTTAAATAACAAATTAAAAACTTCCTCCCAGTATGTTAAAAGCTCTCTACACTCCCACACAGTTTAAATTGTTATGACGACCAGATACACTGCAAGCAGACATTCTAAACAAAGTTTCTTTTCATCTCTGCAACATAATACCATTGAAAAGAATAAACCATGATGTATTCTCACCCTATGCTAGACAACAAATATGAGTGAAAACATCATGACCACCTATGCTGTTGGTCCTCCGAATGCTGCCGAAACAGCGCCAACTTGCGAGGCATGGACTCTACAAGACCCCTGAAGATATCCTGTGGTATCTGGAATCAATACGTTAGCAGAGATCCGATCAAGTCCTGTGGGTTGCAAGGTGGAGCTGCCGTGGATTGAACTTGTTGATCCAGCATTGCTCAATTGTTTTGAGATGTGTGGAATTTGGACCCCAGGGCAACTCTTATTTGAGTGAACTCTGCAGAGTTTAGCTTCAACCCTAATTAAACACACCTCATAAAGCTCATCAAGTCCTTCAGGCTTATTTGAAAACCACATGTGTGGAACTGAGATTTGCATCCCTGCTGTTGGATTTCTTAAAGCTGATATATGGCAATGTGTTCAGCAGAGTAAGCTTCATTATCATTGCATCATCCACTACTTAGGAATAACAAGATGCAATTCATATAATTTATGATGCAATATCAGCTTCAGATTGCATAAAAAGCTGTCCAAAGACGTAGATTTACTCGTAGATACAGTCAAAGATGTTGCATTTTAGTCATTTCTGGTTTAAATTGAGATCCCTTCCCTTTATAACTCACTTATACTTCGCCATTCTCAAGTCAAGGGTCAAATAAACTGAACCAATTAGCATACCTTGAAAACTAGAGCCAATCAACAATTTTTGTTCTCAGT
The DNA here is from genome assembly GCF_988280905.1 of Pimephales promelas. Taxonomy (NCBI): domain Eukaryota; kingdom Metazoa; phylum Chordata; class Actinopteri; order Cypriniformes; family Leuciscidae; genus Pimephales; species Pimephales promelas. The sequence goes on from NC_142777.1 coordinate 27,888,462, forward strand.
GACCCAGAATTAGTAAAGTTTCACTATTTATTTCAGAAGCATTTTGACCGCAGACCAGTGTAACATCATTGCACTTTCTGCAAGGGTTTAATTCTCCTACACCAATTTCATGTCTGTTAAAAAAAGGGAGGTTGTGAACATTTAGTACCAGCTCAGCTTTGATATAACATCAGGTGTCTTAAGCTCCAAGTCTGTCAGTTAGTTTGAAAAACATCTAATTATGGCCTGCTGATTTGCATAGCCTATTTAATGAATTCCATTCTAGCATTTCTATGTGATTCATGGAATTGTCATTCTAATTATAGTCCTCTTTTGCGCCTCGCCAGTTAAAACATAACAGTAGCTAATCCCACTAAACATGAGTGTTTGCACATCCATCTACATTGACAGTAATAGGTTTAGAAGTGAGTGCTCGGTAGATGATGTAAATTCTTTGGCTTTCATTGTGCAAGCGTTCGTCATAGATTTTCTCGTCTTTGCATTGGAGCATCTCATTCCCCAGATGATACTAATCAATGATGTCATTGTTGACCTTTAAAATGCCAGAGTCCATGGCTGAGGGTCTCTGTCTCTCCATCCTTCTCTTGGCCTCATTCTTGCACACAAAAAGCACAAAATATTTCTAGACTTCTTTCGGATGTGCCATTTGAGTAGAAGAGCGGACCCGATCATAATTTTGGATCCCATCGTAAGCAATACATAGATTGACAGAGATGTAATTGCTTTGTTTATTAGAATGTCAAAGAAGATGTCAACATATTGTGCGATTTAGCGGATAACACTGATATCAAAATCCCTGTATTGCCTGAAAGCAAACATTAATCACTGGATGATAAGAAGTTAATGGGATTCACAGGTGACAGTGTGGACACCTCCTAGCAGCCATGCTGAAATAAGACCAATATCAGCTCATAACAGACACACACTCACACACACACACACTTATTTCACACTAAATAAATCTTATTACGTTGCAGATAAACTTTAACGACAGAGAGCAGAACTTCTATTAGGACCACCTTTAGAAAGCGCAATGTAGGGAAACACTCTTGACAACAAACAATTCTGTAAAAAGTTTGCCCTTGTGACCGAACTACTATTTCGTTCAGAAAATCCAAATTTTGCTGTAATCTATATCAGCTAGTGTGATTCTATTGGAGCACCATAAATACTTTATGAATGAAGAATATATATCAGCTATCTGATACCATCACTGATTATGCAAGCTACAACTACAATACTTTTAGTAAGAGTCTGAACAGAAGCATACTGTGTGTTTCTGTAAATATGAAGAGATCAGGACTAAGACAGGCTGTTTCTTTGATGGCAGCTTAAGTCTCTCACATGGACTGGTGATCAGCCCACTCAAGCCATAAGCCATCACACTATCATTTCTCAGGAAGTGAGGGGGAGGAGACTAACCTTCTCAAACTGCTTTCCTTTTCTCTTTTCTATTCCCTAAGCTTCTCTCCTTCCCTAAGCCCCTCACTCGGCTTCTCTCTTCTTCGTTCTCACATTAGTGGTATGATTGACAGCCTCTAGGATGGGTTTTTAATGATGTCTCATAGCACATTAGGCTGATGGCTGTTAGATTGGGACAATGTGACCTCCTCTCCTCTTCTCAGCGCCTGAACTTTCCATGCATAACACACATATGCTTCTGTATGTGCACACACACATTCACAGACACGAACCACAAACTAACTGATTTAATCATATTGCGCACCCCATTTCACCTCACATGACTGGAACCTACGTATATTGGATTGGAATGATTTACTTTCTATTCCAGTACTCAAGAACGCGAGTACTGAGGACTCATGAAAGCGCCCGGATGTGTTCTTGATATTGAGGATGCATCGAACCATTAGAAATCCCAGAAGACGCAGCAAGCGGACAACGCTTAACACTTCTCGTTCTCACTTCTGAGATTCCCGCTGCAAGCTTGCAAATACATGACGGGTTGTTAAAGTAAAAATTTGTCTATTTGTTTTGCTTAATTTTAATAACAACATGGCATCATGACTTTGCGTAAACATACACGCCACTTTGAAGTCAACTGGCGTGTTATCTATACTCATTTTGAGCTATCCGCGTGTATGTCCACGGTGAAACAAACCGCCATCTTTTGCGTGTATGTCTACGGGGTTAAATGTCCGAGTGATTCCGCGCGTATGTACACGCCATTAAATGTCCGAGCGAAACGAAGCAAAATGTAGATCTACATCTAGGGTGTGATATTTTTTTTCCTAGGATGGTAGGGGAAGACTCATAAATGGTATTAACCCCAGTGACGTCATATATTTATATACACAGTAATGGAACTTTAAGTCAACGGCGTTCATAAACACGCTAAAAAGCGATTATGCGTGTTGATAGCACGCCAAAAATGGAAATACGAATTGGCGTGTCATACACCATTCATGAGATCAGTCTGTTAATAAAGTGATTAAAACCTGATGAAATCATGTATTTTTATTGGTATGTTAAAATAATTATCCTACTTTATAGACTTTCAAAAGAAGCTATTCCTCTGGCCACAAGGATTCAATTTCCTGTTTTATATCAGTACCTTTTTAAGTTTCAATAAATTTGTAAAGCATTTAGCTTTGGATCGTACATTAAAGAGACTTTAATAAATGGAAACTACGTTACAGTTACTAATGTAAGGAATAAAATGTATTTACAGACAATAATACAATGACAATGAAAGAAAATGCATAAATAGAGAGAGAGAGAGAGAGAGAGAGAGAGAGAGAGAGAGAGAGAGAGAGAGAGATAGGGTTAAGAAGTAGAATCAAGGGTCACAGATTGATTATAAAATCTTGAATCTGGGTTCAAGCGTCTAACATCCCAAAAGGGTAGATACATCTAGGATGGTAGGGGGCGCTACAATATGAAAATAATGTCTTTAATAATATGAAAGGAATGTTTTAATTGTGCATTAGTCGCTACTAATATGCTGGGATGGTCAGTTGAATAACAAGATCGCAGCACATCTCAATTCTCACAACAGTGGGTTCTGTGTCCTTGCTTCCTTCCGAGTTCGCTCTTTCAAGGTAGCCTTGGGGAGACCAGTTTCATTGCACTCTTGGAATTGAGAAACAGTCATTGACTCCGATTCCTGTATAGGCCAAGGTTAGTTTTACTCATTGGAGCTCCAAAATTAGATGAACAGACCCAATTTGCCTAATATGAAACCTAATGAACTATTCAAATTTTCAGATTAGGTCTGAATTTTACCTCCTAACTTTACCTCCCTCAACCTAGGAGGTCTATTATTGTTTAAAATGGAAGAAGTAATGACTCGGGTTAAAGTTCTCTGGCTCTGAAACTTTCCACAACCCCCCCCCCCCTCCCTCCCTCCCTCCCTCCCTCAATTTCACAGTTTGGAGATAATGTGGAGTGTTTAAAATTTCTTCAGCTTGTTTTATAGTTTGTCTGCTATCTGTGGTCAGGAGGAGCTATATTTAATCTATGGGATACTGTTTAAAGAAATATTCCTCTAAAACTGTCCACAGTTATTCAACATCATAATCAACATCATGCCACAAAGGCTGTTGATTGACCTTGAGGTGTAGCCTATTAAACCTGGAATACTTCATCGTAAAATGCAGAATATCTTCACACGTTATTTCGTTTTTTACTCTAATGTTGACAAATTACTCCAGAGACCAAGTATCTATAAGAATAGACCAACAAGAACATGATGGACATGTCCTCTCATTTAGGGATTCATGAATAATTTGATGTATAACAGTGATTGCTCTTCATAATTGCAGCAATAATAGGTGTTGTGTTTTTTGGTTGATTTGACAGTATTCAGAGACCTGGCAGGTACTCTGCAGCTGTGGAGCAATTCCCAATCACAACACACTCCATTACTCACTCTGCCATAATTATGGTAACCGTGATTTTCATCTCGAAACCAAATTAATCTCTTATTTCATGCTGGTGAGTCCTTAATCAATTCAGAGACACTCCTTTGTTGTGATGTGCAAATGAGTACTCAATCACTTTCAATATGTGTAGTGGATACATTTGAGTATTGAAATGTGTATGTTGTGTTCACGTCTACTGTATATGGGCTTGTGCCTTCAATGTAAAAAAATATTGTTGGTTTAACTTAAAGTAAGTAACCTGGTTGCCTTAAAATTTTAAGTTGATTGAACTGGAAAAAGTGAGTTAATACAATGAAGGAGATTAATTTAATCATCAGAAACTCAAAATAATAAGTTATCTCAACTAAATAAATTATTTAAGTTGATTTGACATAGTTCATATTAGTAACTGATGAAGAAACATTTGCCCCAGAAAGACAATTTTTAATGGAAACTATAACACATCATTGATGTTTTAAAATGAACAGATTTGTGTGTGTGTAGTTACAATCATTAATTATTATGTTAAATTAGCTAAATGGGTTAAATACAAGCCATTTCATTAACCAGATTTAATAATATAGGTTAATAAAGTAAGATTCATTTGTGCATCTCTAAAGTTAAAAGAAAGTTGTTAATACACTGAAATGGTACGTCTCAGTATCTCTGAAAATATGAGTGCTAGAACCACAACATAAAATTATCTGTGAATATAAATGAGATCACAATGCTTGTTGTCACCGATACGAAAGTTTTATTTTTTATTTTACATTGAAAATTATGTTTACCCAAGCTTCAACCAATTTAACCTATCACAAACAACAACAACAGAAAACACTTTTATTTAATAGCATCTTTCTATTATTTTGTTTGCTACATTTATGCCGGATAATCTGTGTCAGTGCAATCTTACTGTTTTGTAGTCAATGCATTTGAATGTCATTCAGCCTCTTACTTATGAATGCATATCTTTGTAATTCAAACTATTTTTATTTTTTGGCTAAGGCATTTTTGATGTGTGAATGGTTTTGATCCAGCTACTGTCTGCTTACAATCTCTTTCTGGGACTGTAATGGGCCACTGTAATGACTACCCTGGTGAACAATGTATTTAAAAAAAAGCCTTGCAAGTAATGTTAAAAGATACAACGCCTCATCGTCAGCCTTGCAAGTAATGTTAAAAGATACAACGCCTCATCGTCAGCCGCTTCATGTCTCTAGGTAGTCACCGAGTGCTGTTTTCACGCCTGCCGCCTCTTAAACGTTTTCTTGCTGATGACTGTCAGAAAGAAAAACAAAAACAGCAACACCTAATTAGACAATAAATGTGCTCATGAGACAAGATATCCCTCAAATGACCTTGGCAGACTGCTTACAGTTTGTTAACATCAAAGAACGCTTACTCCCAACTCAAAATTTAGCCACGCCGTCAGCATAGAGCCGATTTCTGCGGATAATAGATTTACATATTCTTGCACAGAGGTCAAATATATGTAAAAGACCTTGTTTGTTCGAAGATGTGAATCTGTAGCCCATGTAATGAGGACTCAAGTGCACAATCCACCAAGTCAAGCTAACAGCTAATTAGCCAATGTGCCAGTGGACACTCAAGAGAGATGTTCCTCCAACAAACAGCCCACATGCTATAATCGACTGTGCTATCTTCTATTATACACAAAAAAAAAAAAATGCTGCTGTTTGTTTCCTCACATTCATGGTATAGTAATATTCAAATGTCACTTGCCTGGCTTGGCAGGAGTGCACTTGTAAAGACAGCCACCAAGTGTGATGAGGGGTAATCACTGAGAGACAGTGAATAGAATCAATATTCCAAAAACAGACAGCGATTTTTCTGCATTAGTAGCTGACAGGGTTGATCCGCATTAACCTTGCTCACATAACTACATTGTTCAGCTGTGAAAGTAACTGTCAAAAAGCACCACAGAAAAGAATCCATCTCCAAGTCACAGTAGAATCGTAGACCAAAACACAGTAATCTTGATAGAACTTTAAAGGGACGCTGTGTAACTTCTTAGGTAATTTGTTATCTAAAAACAATATTTTTATTCATAAATATGTCCTCATTCACAAATACCTCTGACAAAAGAACTGACTTATCCTCGTAAATGAAGAACGTATTATCTTTATATACATGGGACGGGTAAGTTCACAGAGGCTTCCATGTCATTCCGACATCTTGAAAAACTATATAATAGCAGAGAGGATCAAAAAGTACTAGGCGGTCTAAACTCGGCAATTTTAAAAATTGCAATTTTATTTTCTATGGCGGATCATACGTATGCCGAGCCACAGGAGAAGAAATCCTTGTCGCCAAAGTTCCAAATTGAACAAAAAATGAAATGTGACTGAAGAGTACAAAAAACAAGAGTAAATCAATGTCGGGGTAGATAATGAAGGAGAAAGGTTTCAAAAGAGATGCTGAAGTCCTGCTTTCTCCTCTACAGCAGTTACAAGCATTTTTTCTTTGTTTGGTTGTGTACTTTATAAAACAGACAGTATACATTTATAGTGAAAGTTTAAGCAGACTATTTGATGAATAATGCTATTAAAGGAGTAGTTCACTTTTCAAAAAACTTTTGCAGATAATTTACTCACCCCCTGGTAACCAAATGGTTCAAGGTCCAAAAGACAGTTTCATTGCAAACTGTTCAAAGGGCTTTAAACGATTCCAGACGATGATAAATAAATGTAAATAAATAACAAAGTTTAAGTTTTACAAGCTCAAATGGTCACCTTGCTCTGTTCTGTGATGCGCGTTCGTGACTCTCCTGTTCAAACTCGTTAAAGTGAACGATTTTTTTCCGAGTCGATTCGTTTGTTTCGTTTGTTGAATGAACCAAATGACTAGGAAAAAGATTAATTCATGTTGACCAATCATAAAGGCTGTCACAATCAAGTTTTTAGATAGCCTACGTCTTGTCTCTTTATAGCCGACTACCATAATATAAAGCTACTTTCTTTTCGGGAGCTTCCTCTTTTTCTCTGATTGAAAATATCTGTAGCATATTGGGAGTCAAGAGAGTGGTAAAGCTCCCGTCCTGTAACTTATTTACAGGACATATTTATATGACATTTAGAAAGAAGTCCAGTAGCTACCAAATAAACAAACAGACGTGACTGAACAAGTGTGTCCTCTTTCTTTTGTGAAACCTAACGGTAAATTATTTCTGTGACTAATGTGACGAATAAAGAAGACATAAATATTAATTACAATAGTTCATGTTTTTCACAGTCAGTAATTCATACTGCAACATTTGTTTGTTCGCTGTGTCAAGTTGCAGTTTGTTTGAAATTACAAACCTGTTTACCTGAAACTCATCGAAATGCTATTAGAAGACATCCTACAGGTATAGGGGGTACACCTATACCCGATTCACCTATAATCGTTTCCGTAAACAATCCCATTTACTAAGAAAAAATGAACACATTCCATCTAGATAGACAATCTGAAAGAAAAGTAGCCATGCAGAAACCCATCAGAGAAAGTTGATGATTCAGGGACTACATGGAGGTAGCTTTTAGCGTTAGAGCATGAAAGGAAATGGCTTTGAGTTCATCCGAGCTCTTTTCCGTAAAGAGGAAAGGGAAAGGCCTGCCATTTTCATCTCCATAAGAATTACTAACCCTAAAAATGAGGCAGTGCTCCATCTGACACAACACTCCATCTTCATTCGGACCACCCTTGCAAAACAATTCTGCAGAGCTGGAGAAGAATACTTGTGCCGCAAGGACACGACAGCTCGTTCCATTAAAAGCCACTGTGCAACGTTTGAAAAACTAGTTTAATTCAAAGTTTGATTCCACCGCACCTTTGCACTTCCTGCCATTATATATTAAGCTGTTTAATTCATGGATTATTCCTTCAGAGCATTTGCTTGTGAGACACAATCTGTCTTTTTTAGATTTGGAGGCTGCCTGAATACCCAAGAGTGTTCTACAACCTCAGGAACTTCCACTTGGGAATAACAGAACTCTTTCTTCTGCAAGATTAGTAACACACAAATGAGATTTTCCGAATACAGAAACAGACAAAAGTCCTTAAAGCAACAGTTCACCCCAGAAATAAAATTCTGTCATCATTCACTCACACTCATGTCTTTCATTCCAACATAGAAAGCAAAATAAGAAATTCGCAAGATTATTATATTTCATGCAATTAATATGAAAGAAGACATGATATTCTACATTCCAGGTCTTTTATATTTTTATTTTGTGTAAAAAAACGTTATTCCTGACTAAAATAAATGAGAATTAGAAATGCTAAACGAAATAAGTTTAAGTATGAAAATGACTACATAAAATGAAATATGAAACAACTTTTTATGCTAGCACAGTTTAGTGTCCATTTCTCAATATTAACTAGTTGCTTCATATTAAGGTATTGGCTGTTTATTAGTACTTACAAAGCACTATTTAATGCTTTATTCTGCATGAATATTCTATATCCCTAACCCCTAACTATACTACTACTAACTATTAATAAGCAGTAATTAGGAGTTTATTGAGGCAAAAGTTGTAGTTAATCATTAGTTAATAGTGAGAATTGGACCCTAATCTAAAGTATGAACTTATTTATTAATACATATATAAAATTAGAGATGCACCGATTACAATTTTCTAGGCCGATTCCGATTTCCGATTTTCATTGAGTTTTGGAGCGACCTGCCGAAACCGATTTTATTTTTCTATTCCACTTTTTTATTTTCAATAACACAAATATTTATTTTCTATATATTTTTATAATTTTGCACTTCCTAATTATAATAATTTATTTATTTATTTTCTGCCCACTCCAGTTCTTGATAAAACACACACCATGCAAATTCTGTGCATTTTGAGCACTTTTAAATCCTTTTGTTTTCATCAAAAGTGTGCTTTCACTTTAATTGAGTGTGAGCAGCGCAGATGGCAACGCACAGATCCAACGCACACGGCACCCTTTAGCGTCAATATGAGACGCAGATATATATGGGCCAGAAGGCGCCTCCTAGTGGTCTAACCCTAACCCTAACCCTACCCCAGACCTAAACCAACACATAACCGAAGCGTTGGATGTATACGCATTGGCAAAAGTGTCAGTATATGACACCTTGGGATGAGAATGCGTTGAGTATTCCAATAAGATATCACTGGGAGAAATAGGCCAGAATTTAAGTCAACCCACTCTTGTGAACTGGATCAACTGGTTCCTTTAAAATTAAGCTAAAAATAACAGTCTCTTCCTCACACAAAGAACCTGAACAGCTTCAGAAGAATTGCAGTATACATCACAAGTTTAGCATGGAGAACTGTCTGCAAAATTCTCACCTTTCCCAAAAGAAATAAAGTCATAGGTTTTAAATGACACAAGCTTGAGTAAATGATGACAGAATTTTCATTTTTTAGGTGAACTATTACTTTAGCCATTGTCTTTCGGAATGTTGCTTCCCATTCCCTTTTTTATAATCTAAATAAGTCTCACAAAATTTCTCTGTATAGGTGTCTAAAGTCATAAACTGTTCACTTCTCTGATGGTCACACACATACATATATACACACCAGCGCATATACACACTGTCACCGCAGTAATGGAGTTGTGGGCTCTTGGCAGCTGAGGCGGTGTGTGGCAGCGAGGCGATTACGGAAATGAAAAAGCTCCATCTCTGAGTGGGGCTCGAGGTGGGGGGGGGGGGGGGGGGTGCAGGCCAGGGAAAAGCCCCCTGGGGGGTGATTTGATTTGGGAGATGATGTACAGCCGTAAACTGATGATATCACTCTATAAACTCTGCTTGCCTTTCTCAGGAGGCACTGCTATTTCAGACCCACAAACCATCCAGCATTCACTCCTAGAAAACACACACACACATGCCTTTCGGTGCCAGTGAGATCTAATCATGATATAAGTCCATTCATATGTATATTTTTTGGAAGCGAGACTGAGTTTGGATTGTATCTTTCATCCTTTCTTTGTAGGGATTGAAGGAAAATCTGTATTCAAGGGACGTAGACCGCTTTGATTTAAACCCACTGTTCATTCTGCTTTCTGGCTTTGCCTTAGCCATTATTTGTCTAGCTTTATGGCATCACATTTGTTACAAATTCGTATACGTGCATGTGTGTGCGCAGAGGAAATAAACCTTAAAGATTCAGACGGTAAGAGTGACCCAATGAAACAGTTTGCAATTGTGGACACTCACATGGAAATGTGTTACACATTACTGGTTTCATTTTCAAGACTTCATGAAGACTTATACAACACATTACCAAGCTCTTTTATGAAGCCCGACTGTTATTACCTTTCCACAGTCACTCACAGTTGGACTAGTTTTGAAATAGAACATGGTGAGTGCCGGTAGTTTATGTGTGCTGTAAGCATGTGCAATAATGCTCTCCATGGGTTTTAAGTGCTGCCTTAGATCACAAAAGAGCACAGACAATGACATTACTAATGCAATCTCACCGTTCAATGCAACCAATAATCAAGTGAAAGGGGTTTAAATGTGAATGTGTGCGTGACCGTGTGCTTAGTTCTAAAGCACAATCTGTAAAAATGTCTCTATCGTGTACAGTTTTGTCAGAAGAGCATTGTAAATTAAGTTAAGACCAGTAAAGTCAGTTTTGACATCACTATTATAAAGCAGTTAAATGTTTACTATGACTCAGTGGTGTAAATGATTTGAGTAAATTTCTGCCACTGAATAAAAAATAATAATTGCGACCTTTTAACTCACAATTGCAAGATATAAAGTCGCAATTCTGAAAAATAGTCGCAATTGCGAGAAAAAAAAGACAGAATTGAGACTTTTTATCTCACAATTCTGACTTTTTAACATATAATTGTAAATTTATTTCTCGAAATTCTGGCATCTTTTCTCGTAATTGTGAGATATAAACTTTTGCAATTGCTAAATTTTGAGTTTATAACACGCAATTTTGACTTTATATCATGCATTTCTGACTTTATAACACGCAACTGAAACTTTATATCTCCCAATTCTGACTTTATAACACGCAACTGCAACATTATATTTCGCAATTCTGACTTTAAATCTCGCAATTCTGAGAAATAAAGTCAGAATTGCGAGATGTAAACTCGCATATGTGAGAAAAAAAGTCTCAATTACCTTTTTTATTTTTCATGCTGTGGCGGAAACAAGCTTCCATGCATTTGTTTGCTCTCCTCACAAATGATCTATTTCTTTCTTTTTTTTTTCACTTTTTTTTTCCATGTCTCTCAGGTATTGAGCACTAGAGCATCTTTGAGCCTATATTCAGTATGAGTAAAATACTTAAAGTACTGTTAAAATTTAAGACTCAAGTCCTATTGCAATATGACTTGTAACTTGTAAAGTTATCTGCACTTTTACTCTTTTTCAGGTAATCTTTACACCTCTGCTATTGCTCCACAAATCTGGTTGAGGAACTGACACAAAACTATTGTTTTATTTAAATTCTTGAATGAATGGTCAGTTGCTGCTGATTAGCAAGTGCTATTAACTAGTACACCAAAAAGGAATCGTACATTTGTCTCAATGTCAAAACTACACTTGAATAAAAATACATACTATTGAAGTCTTATAAGTCATAAGTCTTGAAAAAGTCACGAAAAAGAATTTTGATAAGACTGTGGATCATGACTTATGCCTAAACTAACAAACTAAAAAAAAAAAAACACAGACAAGTTAAATTGTTTTGCCATATCTCTTATCCCTCTATAGAATTAATCTGTCTATTTTTTTACTGAAAAATATCAAGTTAAATATTACAATATGCAGTATTCCTAATTTTCATGCAGATGTCATTTTATCTAGCCAAAAGAAGAGGAAGAAAAAAAAATACTTGACAAAATTATTAATTGTAAAAAGCTTAAATGCCTTCTTGAGTATGTATTCTTTCTGCAAAACGAATTACCTCTTGACACCAAATCAATTCTCTGGGGGGAAAAAAATGCATATAACTGAATAAAAGCACTTCTTTTTCTAGACATAAACCACAAAAGAGTTCACTCCTTCTCAGATGTTGTACTGATGTGGTATAGTATTGTTTGGAATAAAAATGGTCTGTTAAACCTTGCTGGACATTATAAACTGGCTTTTGTCCTGCCAGTGAGTAGAAGAATCTGATCTCCAATGTTTTCCAAAAAGAAAGGGGAGAGAGATTATCCTCAAATCCATTCTCTCCAACCACCACCTCACAACTTACTTCCTGCACTTTCTTTTCTTTTTTATAGGACAAGGTAGCATGGTCTTCTGTTATTCATCTCCTCTAAAATTGCATTTTTTTGGTGTCCTGAGCCATAGGTATCCCATTGACCTTCCCATCCTTCCAGTCTCTTTTAAACCTCTTTTCTCATGCATTGAGTCAGAGCTATTATCCTATAAGGCTGAGTATGGAAAGGAGAGGAAGGGCACCAGAGATCACATGGAGAATACAAGGACATCATGTTCACATCACCTCTTTTATCTCTCTCTTTTTCTCTTCACCTCTCTTTAATGGAGTCTTGCAGGGAAATAAGGATGGACATGCTCGAATGTGAGCAGATGCATCCCCACTCCTCTTCCCGTATAAAAAAAACAGGATAAGGTCTTTTCACTAACCTGCCCTCCCTACAAGCTCCTAGCACTTTTGTCCTCTCTGTATCTCCTTTTAAAGTGAAGAGGAGGGATCATTACCTCTGAAATGAACTGAATGCTAGAAAGGAGAGCAGTGCAGGGAGGAAAGGAAAAAAAATAGGGACAGGTGCCCCAGTTCACTTTTTTTCCATCCTCTCAGTTATTGCAGAATACCTCAAGGCAGGTCTATCAGAGAGAAAGAAAATTTGATTTTTAGTGATGCATTGGAGAAAATAATACAAAGAAAAAAATACCCTGATTATCTAAAGAACAACCCAATCAAAACACTTAATTAATGATTTAGCCATGAATTTAGTCCCATTTCTATTCTTTCAAAGGGTACATTGAAACTTTCTCACATGTAAAAGTGTCTATCTTCATATGTGTCTTCTCAAATGTTTTGTCTTTCCAAGATCTCCCATTTTAGAAAGGGAACCAAAGGTCTAATGGCATCAGCATTGCCAGTACTCCACATGGCTGTTTTTCTCTCTTTTTCATCAAACCGCAGTTTTTGCAAGTTCCCGCAGTTTCATAAAAAAAAAATTGCATAAATATCCTGCATATTCCATGGCATTAGTAAAGAAAACGGGCCATATAATCAAGAATTTTTGCCCGCAACAATAACAAAAAAATAAAAATACTTGTAAAAAATAAATAAATAAATAAATAAATGAAAAAAAAAAAATAGGAAAAAATTCTGGAAGGACTGGAAGGCTATGCATCAAGTTCCTGGATGTCAAGATTGAATTTACTGTTGAATTTGAACCACTGAATTTGTGGAAGTGAATTTGCAAAGCGAAATAAAATGGATTGACAATTGCCTGTTGAATATTATAGGTTGTGCTTTTAAACAGATTGAATATTTTGGAAGTGAAATAGGAAAGGTGAATATGGATTATTGAATTTTGAACAATGCAAATGTGTTTGAAATGTTTTGAATTGAAATATCCACAGTTCCAATATTCAACCATGCTGGATTTCAGGCCATAAAAATGCAACCCCTAAAATTACAATGCATTAAAATGGAATGTCAGGTAATGCAATTCGACAGACTTTTTTTGTTTCAAAAACATTTGCCATTATTTTACATCCATAGACATTTTACAAAATCCTAAATGAAAAGGTAAAATTCTTCAAACATTGCTGAAACGTTTTGTTTTCTTTTTTCCTATATTTACTGTTCATTTCACACACCCATGGGGTGGTTGAGTAAGATTTCACTTTTCTAACTTCAGTTAGGGTGTAATGTTGCTATTTGTCAGTGTTTGAGCATAAGCAGCATCTGCTCAAAGTTCAAAGCAAAGGGAGATATTTGCTTTTAAATAAATCACATTTTAAGGACTACAACAAATGGCTGGTAGGGACTACAGGACATTCCTCACGTTAGAGACATCACCAACCCTAAGATTGAAGCCCGTTCTCATCCCAAGGCGTCATATACTGACGTTCTTTACAATGCGTATACATCCAACACACACGGCACCCTTTAGCGTCAATATGAGACGCAGATATATAATGGGCCAGAAGGCACCTCCTAGTGGTCTAACCCTAACCCCAGTGATGTAGTGGTGCCTGGAGAAGTGGGTATACTCTTATGCGACACTTAAAACTGTCAAAATCCAATCCAAGTGGCGTTGTGAAGACATTTAACAATTTAAAAGAATCTTTTTTTTAATCTTATGTCTGAAATTATTTGGCACTTTAAGAGTTGCCCAAATTGCCCAGTAAACTGGGGGAAATAATTTGTTGGCAATGCAACTGGGTTTAATATCTGATGCATTCATAAGTCACTCAATTAGCAATATAATGTAGTTGCAGCATTTCTAGTCTTTAGAGTTAATGGGGACACAGTTCAAAAGCAAAGCAAAAAAGCAATAATACCTACTGCCAACCAGCAAATGATAAGAAATCAAACAAAGCAAGCTGCTCATTACACTCATTTGAAAGACAAATAAATCCACCCAGACCTCACAATATTTATTTTGATTGTGTCATGTATGGTAATTTGACATTTTGGAGTGTCTCATTGGCAGAAGAAAACAAGGGAGTGATTGTGGTGCTTGTTAAAAGAATAATCAAGTTGACATATTTCTGCCCTATTTATATGATTGACGCGTGCCATTGTGTTATGTTCCTTTACACTAGAGAGAAACAGAGTATGAAGTACAGAGTGTGTGTGTGTGCGCATCTAAATGTGTGTGCCAAGAAAAAGCAGATATGATTTAATTTTCCTTTTTTCCAACATATATTATTTCCAACAGAAAGCGATACCTAGCAAATGTGTGGGTGTGTTTTCATTTATTCAGACAAGGAAGAACTAGAGGCGTCCTGATAATGGCTGTGATAGCTGATCCTCTGTGCTCTCTGCCCTCTTTGTGTCAGCGATTGAGCGAACAAAATGTCTGTATGGATGAAGGAGTGCATTTTTCTCTGCCTTGCATTTCTGTGTTTATGTTATCCTCTGTAGAGCAGCGTTTATACATCTGTACCCCAAGTGCAACTGATGCTGAATATGAGCATCTCTATCAAAAACATTGCATAGTCGAATATGGTGGACAAGTGATGGATTGTGTTTGCTATTCTGCATGCTTTCCTTCTTGAACACTTACTGTCTAGACAATGGCATCACTTTTTGATACATTCTAATTTTGCTTGCAAAATCAGAATTTCTGAGCTTTGGAACTGTGGGTATCAATGGACAATGAGACAAAATACCTGCTGTCTGTTTATGAAGCTGTTTAGTACGTTAACAACTGCTCTTAATCCTAGAATGCCTAAAAGCGGTCCTGTACGTATATGGATGTCATCATGTACATGCAGTACACTACCACTCAAAGTTTTGAAAAAAATCCAAAAACATTATGCTCAAAAAGGTTGTTTTCCTATATTTTGTAAATGTAATTTAATCCTGAGATGGCAATGCACAATTCTTAGTGGTCATTACTCCAGTCTTCACTGTCGCATGATCCTTCAGAAATTATTATAATATGTTGATTTTCCTTTCAAGGGAACCCAAACAGCATCAAGACGCTGTGAGGATGATTGCAAACTTATTGGTTCTAGTATCACTACCCCAGACTTCTGTAAAGGGGATCAAAATCACCCAAATGCATATGGAATTATGACTCGCCATATTTTCTCCAACATATATTTTCAAAAGCAAAACATTTCCATCATGACCATTTTCTATATTTATCAATAACGTGATTTAATGTGATTTATTGATAGACTATTTTCATATAAAACTGTGAAACAATACGGTTAATGATCCAAAAGACCATGAAGAGTATGCATGCATGGTCTAAACTTTTGACTGGTGCTGGTCTTATTATATCAAACGGAAGTGGTGTAAAATCTGCCTCAAAGCTTTGGGCAGAAAGCTCTCTTGTGCAATCCACTAACACAGTCTCATCCCAAATCGTCATATAACTGACGTTTTGGGACGTATTTTGACCATACGTCAATATCCGCCTTTTTAGGGCCCCCTTAAACGTCGGTAGATGGCGATCCCGGGCCGTCATACAACTGACGCTTTACCTTTAACGTCAGTTAGGTGACGGGTTAGGTTTAGGGTTAAGTTTAGGTATGGGGTAGAGTTAGGATCCCATAACCTCATCTACCGATGTTTAAGGGGGCCCTAAAAAGGCGAATATTGACGTATGGTCAAAAGACGTCCCAAAACGTCAGTTATATGACGATATGGGATGAGACCGGGTTGAATCCACACACCTGAATTGTCCTTTTGCAGTGCATGAGTGATGAGTGCAATAAAGACTGTACTAAACTCTTGGTTATTCTACATTTTGTTCTCAGTGCACTTAAAAAGATGAAAAGAGGCTTAGTTTGAATGAAAGCACAGATTAATTCTCCTTTAATTAAATGGAAAATTTAAGTGTGTTAAATGTACCATAATGATGTATGTAACTAAAAGGGTCAAAACTGACTTTTTTTTTTTTTTTTTACTTTAATTGTCTATTTTCTTCTTTTCTGTTGACAGAGGAAATAAAATCACACAGGTTTGGAATAATTTAAGGGTGAGTAAATGATGAGATTTTATTTTATTTTTTGAGTGAACCTTTATATCAAGTAAGAATCTTATTAAGACATTCACTTTTATGATCTGAAGTTCAAATTGTTGCATTCTGAACATACTGACAGCAGCTGCAGTGACCCTTGAGAAACTATTCAGAAACATTTCTTTGATAACATGGACCAGCAGTAACAGGCCATCTCAAACACAGTATGCAGGGAATTTTTTGAAATTGAGATTTGTGTTTATATCATCTGAAAGCTTTCCATTGATGTATGGTTTGTAATGATAGGCAGCCCATTCTCATCCGACGCACATGGCACCCTTTAGCGTCAATATGAGACGCGGCTCCTAATGGTCTAACCCTGCCCCTGCCCCGGACCTAAACCTACCCGCGTCATCTAACTGACGCTAAAGGCATGGTCAAAAGTGTCAGTAAGATAACGCCCTCTAGAACGAGAATGTGTTGTGATAGGAGATTATTTGGCAGAGAAAATCTGGAATCTGAGGTTTGCAAAAAAAAAATCTAAACACTGAGAAAATGGTTCCATTTACATGCTCTCCGAATGCTAAAGAGGAGCCTCATCTAGCCTCTGAAGGAAATGATGGGAGGACCAAGTCAAAATCATATCTTATGATTTTATATTTTTATGTATTGAATATGTTTATGTAGCTAATAATTATGACTTCTATGTTATAGAATTATTCTGAGGGCTCCCACATAAACATCTCCCTTATCTCTTCCCAGCTAAAGGCTGGTGCTAAAACATAGAAGTGGCCTAAAGGAGGCAATGTTGCTCTTCAATCGAGAGAACAAGGTGAATGGGTGAGCAAGAAGAGAGAGAGAGAGAGAGAGAGAGAGAGATCATGGAATTTGAGGGACGACAAATACACAAAAAAGGTTCAAAGCTCCACACTTGTTCGATCAAGAGAATGACAGTTTTAGCCTTTAAATGGTGGTGAGCTAAACCAAAAACAATCATGGAAATAAATTTAAAGCAGATTACGAAAAAAGTGACCCGTTGTCGATAGAAAAAGGACTGTAAAGAAAGGCGAGATGCAAAGACCTAAAAATGTGAGGAGATAACATGGAACTGATGGCGTGGTAATAAAACTGTCAGTACTGTCACCAGCAGAAGCAGAATACTGGTGTTGCTCAGAGAAAGAGCAGGAGACAGTGAGAGTGATTCTCCTGTCATTCTGTCTGCTCTCCCCGTGTCTGCTACCTCTTTTTGTGTCAGCACTAATGTGCTGCTTTTATAAGAGCTCAGAGCAGAGAGCCCTGCTGTCTCACTGAGAACATCATGTTCACATGCTGCACACATTAGCCACTGCTTCATGGTTCACACGCAGACATGTGAGTATCAGTGTAGGCATTTAAACTAGCAAATTGACTTTCTTTGAGTTTCTACATGTGTATTTGCATCTTATGTGAATATGCTTTTTATTGACAGTTCTAAGATGACTTGAGAATGTACTGTCCAACTTTAAGCTGAATGGAGCTATATCCATTCATTTTTTTGAGAAACTAATTTTATTCAGCAATACATTAACTTCAAAAATAAAAAAATGCCAAATGTATAACGTTACAAATGTATATATATATATATATATATATATATATATATATATATATATATATATATATAATGCTTTCCTTTCTGCAGAGTCCAGAAAACAATAGCATAGTTTGCACTAAAATATTAAGAAGCACAACTGTTTTCAACATTAATAATAATAATAAGAAATGTTTCTTCCGAAGGATCATGTGACACTGAAGACTGGAGTAATGATGCTGAAAATATAGCTTTGCCACCACAGGAATATATTACATTTTAAAATATATAAAAAAAAAAACAACAAAACAAAACATTAATTTGTAATAATATTTCACATATTGCTCTTTATTGTGTACACCAGATTGCCAGGCTAGTAAACCAGCTTAAACCTTCTAAAACTGGCTTAAACCAGCAAACCAGGTGGTTTGTCTCATCAGGGACAAATATCAAAATTCAGAGTAATTCAACTCTTAAGTGAACTATTACATAAAGTGTCCTTCTCATGTTGGCTATTGACTGATCATGGAGATGAGGATAATTCATTTTCATACAATGAACAAGAGGAAAATGACAATACTTTGACACAGACAAATGAGGCAGCTGAAATCTGAAATTTTGAAACCCGCGCTGATAATCACGAAAAGTAGCAAACACAGATAAACTAACGTAAATAACACCGCTTACGTGAGCCGCATCAGTACAACGAGGCACAAATGGGATGAACGTTGCCTCTGATCGGCCGGACGACACAATTACGGATGATTTACCTGCTTAGACGGGAGGCGTGCTCCCAAGTGCTTCTAGTGCTAATGACTTTCAGTGTGACTGACACTGGAGGCGACTTAAGATGACACGGGCTTTGCGTGCCGTCGCTGGGGTAACCTTCACGCAGGTTCACGAGTTGCCATGAAGATGACAGTTCATTAACCCGTAAAACCTGAGGACATAACAGAGCAAACAGAGATCTGATAGATTCCCCTGGAAGAAAAAAAAGAACAGAGTAAGGACGACACGGATGTGGGTGGACGTATTTGCCACACACTGATCTGTGTTAGATGTTTTGATGGGCGAAGCAACCATAATCATATTTTGGGGGGAGATAATCACTATATTCAGCAGGTATATTTGTATGTAATTTGGAGATATCATGTAATGGTCAACCCGGTCTCATCCCAAATCGTCATATAACTGACGTTTTGGGACGTCTTTTGACCATACGTCAATATTCGCCTTTTTAGGGCCCCCTTAAACGTCGGTAGATGAGGTTATGGGATCCTAACTCTACCCCATACCTAAACTTAACCCTAAACCTAACCCGTCACCTAACTGACGTTAAAGGTAAAGCGTCAGTTGTATGACGGCCCGGGATCGCCATCTACCGACGTTTAAGGGGGCCCTAAAAAGGCGGATATTGACGTATGGTCAAAATACGTCCCAAAACGTCAGTTATATGACGATTTGGGATGAGACTGTGTTATAATGGTCCACTTAAGTCCTCGAGAAGTTGGTATTTACGAGTTGGAAAGTCATGTTTATGACATCAGCTGCATTCAAGTCATTTTTGATGTTGGAACAAGATGCCAATGTACCTTCTCTTAAGTAACTACACATATATATATTTACTTCTAGAAAAGGAATGTACATCATGTGTGTTTTGCTTTTTTTATGTTTTTATTGGTCCCACTTTAGGTGTATTTATACTATGTAGTACCATTTAAATCAATCATTTGATCCAGTGCACTTATGTACATACATTGTACTGTAAAAATACCTGCACGTAATTTCAGCTGTAATTCATTTATGTAATTACATCTATACTGTTGAGCCTTCCCTTAACCTATACCACCAAACCTGTCCCTAACCTAGGCAGCAAAAGTGTTTTGCAGTACAATATGAACACATTATATTAATTCATAAGATTAATTAGAACTAATTATAGTAACTAATTATATGAAGAGTTCAGATGCAAAAGCCTCTAAATGCCATTTGAAATTTTCTTCTTTAATGATGATTTTTATCAAACTTGTATATTTAAGTTCAGTAATTTCACTTAAATGGCAATGACAATTACCTATTATTTGTTATTTAAGTGAAATTACTGAACTTAAATATACAAGTTTGATAAAAATTATCATTAAAGAAGAAAATTTCAAATGGCATTTAGAGGCTTTTGCATCTGAACTCTTCATATGCAAATACAAACAGAAAACAGAAAAAAAATGTAATTTATGGCAAAATATGCTTTGTTTTTAAAGCAGTGACACAAAACAACCACAGTATACAGTATGGTTCCTAGAAATATACTGTATGTTCCTGTATGATAAATCTTTTCTCACTTTCCCACATTTTTCATTTTACCAGTCCACAAACTTGACAGTTGGTGATTTTGTAAGAATGTTCATTGTATTTTTGCGAGTGCTCTAACATGAAAAAGCCATTGGCGCGTTCTTTTAACAAAGATGCTTTTCTATCTGGACAACCTTCATTCAACTCATGAGATGCTGACTGGAAAAGCAAAGTGTTTGCTGTATGTTGCTGGAAAATGGAAAATGTCATTCTTCTTATATCGCACACTAATCAGACAAAAGTAGGCCTACACAACACACACACACAATCTATGCATCCATTCAATCGAGACTGTGCTCTCATCCATGTCTATTTCTCTTTCTTTTCTTCCCTCACTCATGACTAAATACAGTAGTGCATCTGCCTCGTATGGTTTGACAGTGCAGATGACACTGTGCTTATGTTATTTTCCCCTGAATGGGCACATTAAAACGTGACACCCTCAACTGCCTGTCTTTGAAGTTTAAATGTGTGCTGAACATGAGTTTACCCTGTGCAGATGCTGTACAGTCCCAAATAAGGAGCATTCTTTCTTATTTTCTGAAAGACACCAAGAAAAAAAATACCATGAATTATGGATCTGAAAAATCCTACCTGTGTCTGTATGAAAAGCTTGATGTTTATTGAAAGTGAATGGTTTTCTCTCCCCATGCTCTGTCTGTCTCTCTCTCTCACACACTGCCACAATCTCAGATCAGAGTTAGCCAGGAGAGTTGTCCCTCGGTCCCTCCCCTGTGCCTCTCAGAGAGACACTCGTCCCAAAGCAAAAAATTAAAAGTGACTCTCTTTTTCCGCACAAACACACACGCTTCAAAAGGCATGCGTGAAGGGCTGAGGTGATAGACTTTGTAGTATAATTAAATGGGATGAAGATTTATTCAGCATTAGCTTGTGAAAGAAGCAGGCAGTCACATTCATACGTACTGCCTGTGCAAAGGATAAACAGTCCCTTCTCCCTGACTAACTAATGCAGAGCTGCAATGCTTTGATGTCCCTCCCTACAAATGAGAACTGTCTTCCCACAGGAGCCGCTCACCTGACGTGGGAGACATCTTCAATAAACATGTTTTGAAAAAAGAGTAAGGCGTTCTAAGACGCATGATTGTTGCCAGAGTAGTTTGTACATGTTGATTTAAAAAAAAAAAAAAAAAAAAAAAAAAAAATATATATATATATATATATATATATAAAATGTAATTTAATTTAATTGTGGTCTTTTGATAATGGTGATAATTCTGTCATGACATCTCTTGGAGAGATTGACAATTTAGCACGGTAATGAATATAGCAATGTTAAAGGGTGTTAAAGGGTGTTAAAGGGTTAAATCTGAGAGCTGTCTCACTCCTCCATAGGCTTCTTAAAGGATCAAAACTGGCCAGGCCAAAAGTTATGAAAGACATCGTTAAAATAGTCTGAGTGACTACAGTGACCCAATCTTAAGTTTATCAATGGACGAGAATACTTTTTGTGCGCAAAAAACAAACAAAAATAATGACTTTATTAAACTATTCATTTTCTTCTCTGTGGGCCTCGAGATTTCACGCAGTGAAACTACGCAAAGCTTCCAGGTTGTATGTCAACACACACATGACCAGTGTCGGCCAATAGTGAGCCTACGTGTGACGTGCAAACTAGAAGCTTTGCTTAGTTTCACTACGTGAAATCTCATGGCTCACAACAAAACCTGAAGACAATACAATGCTGAATAAAGACATTTTTTTGGACCAAAATGTATTTTCAATGCTTCAAAAGATAACCCACTGATGTCACATGAACTACTTTGACAATGTCTTTATTTCCTTTCTGGACAAGGACAGTACACCGTACATTTTCAATGGAGGGACAGAAAACTCTCTGACTAAATCTAAAATATCTTAAAGGGCACCTATTATGCCCCTTTTTACAAGATGTAATATTGGTCTCAGGTGTCCCCAGAATGTATTTGTGAAGTTTCAGCTCAAAATACCCCACAGTTAATTTATTATAACCATTTGAAAATGTCATTTTGGGGCCTGCTTAAAAATGAGCTGTTTCAGGGGGTATTCCACCTTAAATGCAAATGAGCTGCATATCCCCGCCCTGCCTTTGGATGAGGGCGTAACTTGATACCTATGGCAGGCAGTCGGTACTGAGAGAGTGAAGAGACGCGCCGTATTGAATGTCATTCAGAGTACGTTTGAATCGGAATATATAAATAGTATGAAGAGACTCCGGCAGAATAAACAAATGAGAATGGACCAGTACGTCTCGGTATGGTTATTTGATACTATGTACTTTAGAGTTGTAATAGCGTCCCATTTGAAATGATGGATGTCCAACACACACACACAGACACTAGCGCAATTTTTTGAAACTACATTCACATTCTGTGATAAAGTTTGCTACGTACGAGCGAAATTACATTTATGCGAGGGACCTGTGGCGTCATGTTTAGCTACTTGTCGTGCTTCTGTGGCAAATGTGAGAAGATGGCTAACTTACAGAACACCAACATATATGCAGTTTTTAATACAATATCTTTAAATATATATATATTTATAAACGTGTGGTTACACACTATACAAACAAGGTTTTAAATTATATACACAGACATCCTATGACGGCAATAACTTTAGACGCATTTGTTGTTGAATTGGCTGACATTGACTGAAAAGACTTTTTGCTCAAAAATCATAAAATACACTTACTGTTACTGGGGTGACGGTGGATAGCAAACAGTAGACGACAATCCACACTTGAGGATTAACTTTTAAGCCACAACAACAGGATTAACCCACGAGTCCACGACATAAAATAAATTTACGTTTCCAAGAGACATTACCGGCTGTCGTCGTTGAAACAATGAAGGATGGTGTGTACAGATCACCGAGGGCGGGGTCTAGGCCACAGCCACACTGTCAATCAACCCCCTGTCTCCCGTTCTACGTCACAAAGACCTGGATCTCAGAACAGCTCGTTCTGAGACAGTGCATATGATTTATTGAGATTGTAAAAAAACTACTGGATGGATTTTTATCATTCTAGGGTGGTTTTGCTCACACACTGCCAACACACATTTATGTTCAAACATCATGTAAAAGTGAATTTTCCATAATAGGTGCCCTTTAAACGGTGTTCTGAAGATGAACGAAAGTTCCACAATGAAAGTCAGTCATTAATGACATAATTTTCATTTTTGGGTGAACTCCTTTTAAGGTATTGGTCTTGGCGAAATAGATCTGCAACGCTGCTGCTGCTGCTGCTGAGCAAGTAGTTGCTACTGCCAATAGATTCACAGACATTGCTTTCCGTATGAAAGACATGTTTCTGCTCCAACACATGTAACATACATAAATAAACCCCCATAGCAGATCTATACAGGTGGAGCTGGGGAAGGTGGAGGATTTC
Source organism: Pimephales promelas (assembly GCF_988280905.1). NCBI lineage: Eukaryota > Metazoa > Chordata > Actinopteri > Cypriniformes > Leuciscidae > Pimephales > Pimephales promelas. The sequence goes on from NC_142777.1 coordinate 27,912,277, forward strand.
TGTGCTGCATAAAGTGCTGCATACTGCTAACAGCAACACTACCAGTACTTGAATGTTGAGCAGCAGCTCATTGGTCGCTGATGCAACAGCAACCAATCAGCTGCATTTTATAAAATAATGATGTGATCGCTACCAAACAAGTTAAGGACAGATTAGCCTGAGAAAGAAATCAGAAATATTGCTGAAAAATTCAGAAAATTCATATTTGCCATCATAGGAATAAGTTACATTTTAAAAATATATTAAAATAGAAAACAGTTATTTTAATAAAATAAATTCAGCCTTGGTGAGCATAAGAGATTTCTTTCAAAAACATAATTTTATTTTTATTACTTTTGATAAATACTGCAATAAAATCAAATGAAATGTGTTTCAAAGTTTAGAAGACTGTAAAAGAAACTAGTACTGATACACAAGTTGGTTTAACTGCAGTATAAAATAACAACCCGGTCTCATCCCAAGACGTCATATAACTGACGTTTTGGGACGTCTTTTGACCATACGTCAATATTCGCCTTTTTAGGGCCCCCTTAAACGTCGGTAGATGAGGTTATGGGATCCTAACTCTACCCCAGACCTAAACCTAACCCGTCACCTAACTGACGTTAAAGGTAAAGCGTCAGTTGTATGACGTCCGGCCCGGGATCGCCATCTACCGACGTTTAAGGGGGCCCTAAAAAGGCGGATATTGACGTATGGTCAAAAGACGTCCCAAGACGTCAGTTATATGACTTTTTGGGATGAGAATGTGTTAAAAATAATGGGTTGGCAAAATGCCTCTTTGGCACTGATGGTATACAATAAGTTGCACTTAAAAGTTTACAGGGATGTTTACAAGCAGACTTCACTTCCCTTCTGTTCCACTCCTTCTTTCTGTACCCCTCTGTTTACCCGGTCTTCACTGTATCAGGTGTGTGTGTGTGTGTGTGTGTGTGTGTGGCAGCGAATGGCTGTGTGTGGAGGGGTTTAAGAGGTGTGCCGGTTTCTTTGTGGCTCCAGTGACTCGTCTAAGCCGTAGCTTTATGATGCGTCTGACTGTGAGCAAAGCCATCATTCCCTTCTCTAATCCCACTGAAAAAAAAGGGAAGCAGCCTCGCTGATGGAAAACAACATACGCATAAAAAAAAAAAACAGAAAAAAAAAAATCTTCTCATGGATGACGCTTTATTTGTTCCCCCAAGACTCAGTCAAATAAAGAAACATAAACGCAAACAAAAGAGGCGGGAAGTGTGAGGAAACTGATTGAAAAGCAAAGACAGATGTCTTCATTTTCCTGCAGATGGGCTTACGGTGATGTCAGCTCTGAGACAGGGCGAAGATTTTTGTCTCCTGGACAAAATACTAAGAAAAGCAATGGGAGCAACGTCTGTTTCTGTTATTGAGACATACACACACGCATACCAGCTGTAACTAAATTCCAACTTATGTTTTAGGCGTTCAGAAATGGAGAATATGCTCACCTGGGAATAGTGCGGAGGACTCAAAGTGGTAAACAGTTTAGTGTAGTGTAAACATGGGGGAAACACCTACACACACACACAGTTTTTGCTTTGTGGGGTCTGCGGGTCTGAGAATGATAAACAGTTGTACACCTGCCTCCAATCTAAACAGCACTCTTCCAGCAAATGGCAAATCTAATCTTAGTGGTCAATACAACTCTAGTGATTGCACAGCAGATGGTCTTACACTAAATGGTGAGCTTTTACTCTTACTTAACTGTGGAGACATTGACCGAACACATTTCCGTCCAGCCATAACTATAAAAGGAATCTCCTTGGAGATAAGAAAAAAGCGTTACTCAAATAACACTAACCTCTCATTATCTAATTTAAGAAATTGCAACATAATAACTAATAAACCAAAGGCAGTGCATTACAGGGATTCTTACCGGTTAAGGACCAATGTTGCATGCTGTGAGGAGTAAATCACTTTAACGCAATGGTCCATCTGATGTGCTAGCACAATTTGGACCCCAATTTATCCTAAATGGACACTGAGCAACAGTTTTATTTGTAATTGTCAGATGGTTATTTGTGGTTCTAGAAAACCTACAGTTTTGTGTGTTTGCGTTAACACTGAAATAGACTGAACATTTATAGATGTAAAATATAGACCGATCTTTTCAAAGTTAAACAAAAATACTGATTTCATGAAACTAACAGGTTGATACTACTGTATTTAATCAACGCATTCTCACCCCAAGGCGTCACCTTTGACCATGCTTCAATATTTGACGTTTTAGGCGCCCTTTAGCGTCACTTACATGACGCGATCCTACGGCGTCATCTAACTGACGCTAAAGGAAAGCGTCTGTTAGAGGACGCGGTTAGGTTTAGGTGTGGGGTGGGGGTAGGGTACACGCGATCCAAGGGCGTCATCTAACTGACGCTAAAGGGCGCCTAAAGCGTCAGATATTGAAGCATGTCCAAATGCTTCCCAAGGCGTCAGTTAAGTGACGCCTTGGGGGTGAGAATGGGCTGATTTAATCAATGAGATTAATTAAATATGTTCGTTGGCACCCCATTTATTTAAAGAATTTTCCACATTTCACTTTTTCAACTTATTCTTTTTTTAAAAAACAAAATTGTTTGACATGAGAGGGCAGCTAAAAAATGAAATGCATATAAAATAATATATATAATACAGTTCATAAAGATTTTTACATTTTTAAAGCTGTGCATTATTTCTTCAATATTGTCATTTCAACAGTTACATGTAAACACTACATATGATGAATACCTGTAACTATTAATGAGTTCAAACTGCATTATAATCACTGAGTAAAGCTTGTTTATTTGAGGTGTTTCATGTAAATACACAGTCTATAATATTGCTTTTTGAGCAAATTTCAAATGGGCTTTATCCAGCACTTATTATTCACTCGATTTCTGGAAGAAATGTCCCGCTTTAATGCAGGTGAGTCTGACTTAAGCTGGAACAAAAAGGAAGCTTCACTTGAGCTCTCCGGACCTCAGACTGCTGTTAAAAGTGCTTCAGCATCCGAGCACAAAGCCTTCTGGCCTCCCATTGGAAATGCCACTGATTGAGTCATCCGCCTTCGAAAGGATCTTAGCGGGAAACCCAATCGGATGAGGCTCTCCGATATTCCATTCGTCTTTTCTACCCCCCCCCCCAACCCCCCTCCTCCCTCTCCCACGTATGATGGTCAAAAGCCCGGGGGTGCCATTTCCGCTATTCGCCTCTATTCACACGCTAAGACCTTCAGTCAGTACCTCTGGGGAAAGAAAGAGAGAGAGAGAAAGTGAGGCTGATTTGAGATGGATGAGAGGAAGGATTTGAAGATGACCTGTCTACTGCCGATGGGATGTGGGTGGCTTGGCGCCTCTGCTGTGCCTTTCAAGTTTCTGTGAGCAGGGGTTTTAAGGCTGGCGGCCAAGGGATTTGAGACTCGCGTCCATCATATCATGTTGTGCACAGTTTAGTAAACCAATACTATATTAATACGCTTGACTGGGGTCAGAGGAACAAATGTGTTCGAATTAAAACAACATTATAGGATGACTCAAATTTGCTCAGTTGCCTACAATCCTCAGAGAATGATAAGGAACTGAGCGATACGAGCACAGGATATATCTGCTCTATTCCGATTCCCTTGTATAGCTTTAATAATGGAATGAATTTCAAATGTTAACAGCTGCTATGCAGGGGCAGTCGATACAAACCGGATCAGTGCCTGGCAACTGCTGTTGTCCTGACACGGGTGAAAAGAGAGCAGGACCCTCATTTTGCACAATGATAGGCCACATATCAGCTTAGCAATTACTACCCTGGTGAGGTCATTCGATTGGAAGCTATAGAAGAAGAGATGAACAAATGAAAGTAGAGAGAGCGAAAGCTGATGCACACTGGAAGCTGCAATCTAATAAGAACAGAGGAGCAATTGTCATATTTGTGTGCGAGACTGTGGGTCAGGTTGTGCCGACATTGTGGAGACCAAATGTCCTCATAAGGATAGTAAAACATGAAGTCATCTACATCCACAAAGCTTAACTCTTTCCCCGCCAGCATTTTTGAAAAAGTTGCCAGAGACTTTTACAAAAAAAAAACAAAAAAAAAATCTCAATCATCTTTAATTTTCAGTCCAGCAAACATTTGATTCTTTACCAGAGGATTTAAAGATCTTTACAATTATATTATTTAAGTCTCATATATCTTTAAGTTGCAGTATCACAAATCTAGATGTTGAATCAATCCTAGCAGCACACTGGGTCAAAACTAATATATGAAGACATATTACAATTTTTGTCCTGTTGAGGACTTTACATTGACATTATGTTAGCTAATGATATTTCTTCTCCCTTTGTCAAAGCTTGATTTTCCCAGAATCTGATACATCTCCACTGTTGCTGAGGCATTTGTAAGTTTTCTTCTTACAGTAAAATGCTGTTGTGGTTCAGGTGAATAAACCTATTAGGATGCCGTGGAAAATCCCAGGGGGTGAAAATGAAGCGTTGTTTTGTCTGCTCAGATATTTGAACACTTTTGTTAGACCCTGGTTTTCATTAGAATGCATTAAGGTCTCTAACATACAAAAGCAACCTAATTCAGGCTATAAAACGATACCCTGTGGAGCTCAGGTAATAATGCAAAGCTGAGATTCTTCATTAGCAACAAGACAGCAAGCAGCTATAATTTATTGCATGTTAAAAAGCACAAGCGGTTTGTCTTGAAAGTATTTCAAGAAATCGTTTATCAAGGAGTTTGTAAATGGCTGCATTCAAGTTTGAATGCTCCACGGTAGAACCTTATTTCCATTTCTGTGGCTGGAGGGCAAGGAGAGAGAGAGAAAGAGATGGCAGACACATCGGGCTGTTTCAGTGTAACTTTTTAATTATCTTTTATGCTGATTTTCTTCATCAGGCCTTCAGGACGAGAGAAAGCATCATAAAAACAATTACAGAAGTGTTTGTGTTTTTCTTATCATCACAGAAATGCCACCGCAGGGCCCAATTCGTGCTCGCTCTCATTTATACACCTCTATGGCACTATGCAATTCAAGGATGTTCTGCTGGGGACAAGAGACGGTGTTCAAGTGTCCTTAGGAAATTTCTCTGGAGTGCAAGTACTTTTCAAAGGAATCTTAAGACATATCTGAGTTATTAGGAAAGCGGGCACAAATAGTCCACTAAGTACACACGTTTGTATAAACCAGACAATGCTATATTTGTGTCCTTCAGACACAAATTGAGCTAGAAACAATTAATTCTCCAGCCTTTAATTTTGCCAACAGGGACATCTTTCAGACATCTTTCTCTAATTTTAGCTATCTTTCTCCACTTCTCTCTCTCTGGTGAGGTATATGATATGTCTGTAGCCTGCAGTGAAGCTGAGTGCCTAAGGCACATTATAAAGTGAGGGGTCTGGTTTGGGGCTTTGTGCTGGAAGGGCAGCAAAACTTCTGAAAGAGACTCTGATGAGTTAAAGTACACTTCTTCAGCTTTATACTTCAGCCCAAGGCAAATTTTAAATACACACAGTCACCATACACACACATACACGTGAAGAAACACCACCAAAAGCCATAGACTTGGATAATCAAGTGAAATATACTGTAGAATATGAAACTGTGTAGTTGTTACATTAAAGAGTTAGTTCACCCAAAAATGAGATTTCTTTCAGTAATTACTCACCCTCATGTTGTTCCAACCCTGTAGGACTTTCGTTTATTTTCGGAACAAAAATTAAGATATTTCTGATTAAATCTGAGAGCTGGATCACTCTTAAAGGTTTAGTTCACCCCAAGATGAAAATTAAGTCATTAATTACTCACCCCCATGCTGTACCAACCCCGTAAGACCTTCATTCGTCTTCAGAACACAAATGAAGATATTTTTGATTAAATTTGAGAGGTGGATCACTACTACATAGGCTGCCTAAGGGATCGAAACTTGACGGCCCAGAAAGTCAATGAAGAACATGTTTAAATATTCCATGTGACAACAGTGGCTCAAGTATAAGTTTATCAAGCAATGAGAATACAATCAAAAACAATCAAAAAATAACAACTTTATTCGACTATTTCTTTTCTTCCTTGTAGGCCTGAGACAAGAGTTCAAGAGATTTCCACAATGCATGCGCGAGAACTGAACTAAAGTAATTGAAGAAGATTGCAATTCTCGCGCATGCATCGTGGAAATCTCTTGAACTCTCATCTCAGGCCTAGACAGCATCCACGCTTTTAAAGCCGCACTATTAACTGAATTGCTTCGGAGTTATTACAATGGTTATATGACTATTTTCCGGTTGAACCCCCCCTGTTGCCTGTGAGTGGAAAAAACACACTTGTAACTTTGAGCCGGCGAGCCGCAGCATCAGGAAGTGTCACGTGATATCAGGCCTCACGATGTAACAAATTGCTTTACGGCAAGAAAGATCTACCAAAATGAGCATCAAACAGAAATAACCCAGCGCCATATACATGTGATTTTCGAGGCGCATATAATACAGACTGCCGACAGTTCAACAGGGCGCAGCACTTAAAGTGGCCACACCTTATTTCCACTCGTTACAGCTTCCATTATTATTATTATTATTATTAATTATTATCTCTGCGTGAATGCTATTTACGACAGTAGAAGTACTCCACAGCGACTCTAGGGGTCACAGTTTGACAAAAACGGAAATCCTGCATAGTGCTGCTTTAATATTGAACAGGGCAAAGATAGACAGACTTCCTTCTTAAATATTATAAACAGCACAACACACACACTCTTTTTGCTACTGTAGAGAGACTGACAAACCCCTCAAGCCAGATTCCAAGTAAAATGCTCTCAGATGGCAAGTGCAGTGAGTTTGCTTGTTTCTTCTCTGAGAAAATCAATAATATCAGAAAGGTGGTGTTCAGACAGGGGTCAGACAGATCAGACCACAACCTGAGAAAATAGTTACCATGTCTGTTTTCAAAGAAATTGAAGGCACAATTTTGGAAGAAACCGTACAGCACCTAAACATCAACCTGCACCCTTGAAGAATAGTCTACGCTCTCAAAAGCGGATAAATTTGAAACCGCTGTTTTCACGTTGTAGTGTGCACTGTGAAGCTGGAGGTATTTGAAAAAGATGACAGAAGTTATGATGTCACTTTGTAGGACAACTCAGAAATTAGCGGCGCATGGGTTCCCTTGATCGAAAAGCAATGTATTTTCCCCATTGGACTTTTGGAAAATTGCAAAAAATAATATCTGTGTTCAACAAAGAGTTGGGACCCTTACAAGTTTTGTCTATGAAAATAATCTTTACAAGTGAATCCAAAATCTATACATTTTGAAGCCCATAACAAATAAAAATAAAACTTAAGCAGACACAGTAAAGTTTAAAAAAAAACACATGCAGGTTATAACTTGTGTGTTTTATGTCATATATCAAAAGGTGAAAATATTTAGAGGCTTTATTAACCACATATTTTATTTCAGGCGATTTATCAAAAACCCATAAAAAATAAATAAAAAAACCCATAGACTTTTGGGCAAGGGAACTGGAAGTGCTAAAATGCTAACTCGCTTCCGCGTTTTGGCCCACAGAGTGTCGTCATGACTTCGGCACTCTATTGTGCCTGTTATGTGCCATTCACTTTTACACTGTTGCTAAAATATGTTATTCTGCACACTCTTCATATCACAGTTCTGAAAAGATGACAGAAAATGTACGCACATTTGCTGTCCTGCGGCAATACACAAGAGCAGTACGTTTTAGACCAAACATATGGTGACTGAATAATATGGTGACTGAATGCTAAATAAAATGATCCTATAAGAAGAATTGCGTGATAACTTTTTTTATTATTTATTTTTGAATCGGTATCATCTCAGTGAGCTTTTCTGAGGTTTCACGCATGTGCAGTAAGGTGAATTTAGAAGTTTCTCATTCACACCGAAACGTCAGAAAACGCAGTTTTCAAATGTATCCGGATGAATGTGGACACAGGATCAGGACATTAAAGTTGCTTTTTATAAAGGTTCCTTAGAAGAAAAGAAACCTTACTGGTGTGCAACAGTTCACAAGGAGGAGGAAGAGAAAGTCAGGGATGGTAAATAATGTAGTCTTAACTCAGAAAAAAAATAACAGAATCGTTCTCAAATACTTCTACTGACAGTGTCCATATAAAAAGTTTAAATGTATATCAGAAGAAGACTGTTAAATGATTTCACAAATGGCTGAAATTTTCAGCAGTAGTTTCACATATCTTTTCAATATGTGAATTATCTACTCTCTGTGTGAGATTGTTTTGCATAATAAATTATTATTAAACATTGAGCTATCACCAAATATATTACTATAACAGCCGTGGGAATGAGAAGTCAAGCAAGTTTGGGGGGATGGGGATTAATTCTGTCATACAAAGGCGGACAGAATTAGACAAAACATGAAAATATAATAAACAATATGTTCTGATTATGTTTGTGGGCGAGATGCCGGTTTGTTTGGTGCTACTACAACAAAGCACTAATACAATGCTATTTGTGGGGTGGCATTTCCCGAACAAATTAGCATATGTGCAGTTTTGCATATGTGCAGTGTGTTTTGTGAATAATAAACAGAAAACGAGAATTGAGAGAAACTTGATCTCTGACCTCAGTCTTTCTCGAAGTTCAGCAGAATCCTTGAAACGCTGAAGCAATTAATAACTTTGAGTTCTTCTGTGGACTGATCTTGTCCCAACCTTGGAAGAAAATGGAAGGGGAAAACAAGTTATGGACCTAAAGCGTTCAGCACTTCTCTTCAGAGTCTGGCGGCAAGATGCAATAAATCAAAAAACACAGAAGAACCTCCAAAAACATGGTATAGGTAAGGTACTCAACCAAAATGATACTTTTACCGCTGGTACAATTTGGGGGGTGTATTTGCTGCCTTTTAATGCTAAGAGGCGCTACAATCACAGACTTTGAAAAGTTTCAGTTTATTCTCTCTATTTATTTATCTGCTCTCTATCTGCCGCTTGAACGCCAGATAGAGAGCAGATAAACTTGAACTCAGATAAACTTGAACTCAAGTTTGCAACTATTTACGGAGCCTGGATGAAAGTGATCACTTAAATCCATTAAATACTACAAGCTTTTATAAAACAATCCAACTGTTCTTTGTCTCAGACTTTAAACTTTCCTTTTGCTCCACTTGCTTAAAGAACAACCCATTGAAGCGCACACATGATGCACACACTGAAATATACTTTTTATTCGCTCTCATTCAGTCTTAGTGACGTCTCTACAGTAGACTTTATCTTTCCCTCCATATGTTAGAGTGAGGCAAAACATATTACAGCTGACACTCACGAAGACTATCATAGACCAGTGCAATACAAAAGAAATGACTTGGGAACTGCAGTGATGGTTTTCGAGGGCTATATGGCAATATAGCAATGATTAGAAAGAGATGAGAAAAGTTTTTCAAAGGGCTTTAAGATATTGTAATAACATAACGCCCCGTAATTCCCATCCAAATCAAATGCAAATCAAGAAGTGTGTTTGTATTTCAGCATTGCTCTTGTAGATCTATCACCATTTTCAATCACACTTCTTGAAGATTTATAGTAGTGCATGTCTGCTCATACATATTATTTCTTTTGTATTTTTTTAACAAGAAACTTAGGAATTAGGAATATTATTACCCAGGAACTTAGTTCAAATTCACACACATAAGCCATCCAAAACCACCAAAAAAACTCTTTACCCTTACTAAACACATTGTAATGACACGGTATTATCTAACGCAACAATAACATTAGAACATAATGTGCCACCTAAATTAGATAGTAGTCAAAAAATACCATAGTACAAATGTTATAAAAGCTGTCAGCTGAAGTCAGTTCAGCAGTGTTGTGCCTGAACGCGTTCAATGAACAGTAGTTCATGAACGCGTTCATATTTTGGGCGACCGTGAACTGAACGTACTGCCTGATGAACAATACGTGTTCATTCTGCTGTCTGTGAATGCACGCTCTTTCAGGCCCCGTCCACACTACTGTGTTTTCATTTAAAAACGGAGAATTAAAACGAATGCGATCTTCGTCCACACCAGCATTTTATCTGCATATAAGAATTGATCTCTGTCCACATTAAAACGACTGAAAACGCGGATCATGTGACCATTCACCAACTGTAAACAGTGGCTGACGAATCACGGAAGGATACGTCATGACTGATGATACCCAATCATAGAGCCGAGCATCAGCCTCTGCGTCATCCTTTCTAAACTCCTCCGTTTTGTTCCGTCTACACTAAACGCCCTCCGGAGATTCAAAACGCAAAACGGAGCTGCAGCATTTCTAAACTTCTCCGTTTTAGGTCTTCGTTTTTTCCGTTTTAGTCTGGACGGGAGGTGCAAACGTAGCAAAAGGTCTCAGTTTTTAAATGAAAACGCAGTAGTGTGGACGATGCCTCAGTTTAACTTCCCACAATAGGGTGCCAGATTTCTATAGAGCCTTCCTGGCGAAAACTCGGCTAAAACACATGTTAATAGGCCTTAATATGTAGCGAAAAAAAACACCAAATCTGGCAGCACAAGCCACCATATCGCACCGCGGCCGTCGTCGACAAAGCAGCGAACGAGGAGGCGTCGTATGATCATTTAAACGGATTTTATGACGAGGTCGGTGAGGATGGAAAAAAATCTTACATTTTTGTGCAAACTTTGCCCATCGATAAAATAATTGTTGTCTGTGTTTGTATATGGGCTGTCACTGTGGCAATAATAATAATTATAATAATAAAAAAGCTCGCAACATATGGAAAAAAGAACTATGAATGAACTAGTTCATTCTTTGAAGTATGAACTATGAACACAACATTTTGAAGTATGAACTATGAACACAACATTTTAAAATGTGTCAACTGAACATTGAACTAGTTCATATAAAAAGTGAACTTTCCCAACTTTCGTTCAGTGTTGATTTAGTTCCGTTGGAAAGATCATCATTTATTAAATGAGGTCATTTATTCTATAAAGCAGATCTGCAAAGAGAAAAAGATGTCATCGTCCAGTTCAGTTCTCACACAACAACAAAATCACCCATTCTCAGATCAAGTCTTTCTATCCATACACAGATTATACACCATCAGGAAAAGGGTACAAAAGCTGTCACTGGGACAGGACCCTTTCAACATGATATAATGAAGTCCTATATGTCTCTTTAAGATTCTAATGTGCACCTTTTACATATTTTACAAAGACTTCAATACTTTAGATGTTACAGTTACTGTATTTACTGTAGATGCTTTTGGTTCCCCCCCCCCCCCCCCCCCCCCCCCCCCCCCTATATCACTGCCTGTGTGTTGTAATGCAGAGTTTGGTTAAATTGTTCATGGGTAGGCACTGTGGTTTTGTATTAGATATAGGCTAAGCAGTGATAGGTCAATGGCTAAAAACCCTTTCCTTTTCTTTCATGTAGCTCATTCTCACTATGTTTATTGTTCGCATGAATGATGGTGCATTGAAGATGACTAAGTCATCAGTCAGGATGGGAATCCCTGTACTCATTATTCTTTCCTTTTATCCATTTACGCTGTACACATCCGGGAGTCAGGCTCTCATGGGTGAGAGGGCTTTGAAGAAGCCTGACAGCATCGTCCATCACAGCAGCATTATTTACATTTAAATATGACTGATAAAGGGATGAGAGAGAGAGAGAGAGAGAGAGAGAGAGAGAGAGAGAGAGAGAGAGAGAGAGAGAGAGAGAGAGAGAGAGAGAGAGAGAGAGAGAGAGAGAGATTATTCAGTGTATTCTGACCAAACAGAATCATATATTTGCCTCTAAACATATCCATTATTCCTTTTTGGTTACTTTTGATTGTCTATGCTTGAAGAGATGATTGTGCACATAACCACACTTTCTCTCTCATGTTGTTTTCTTAGTCACTCATAAATGTCAAAATCAGGCATTACATTTCAACTTAATTTCTTACTGCCCACTTAATTCACTTCAGTATAAATATATACATTTTCTGCTTGCATATCTCTTTTGTCTTGCCTTTCCCACTGTATCAACCTTTAAGGAAGCTTCGATTTTCCACCAATAGATGGCACTGTGGTATTGAAGTGACAGACACATTTCCAACCATTTCATCTGAGAACAACAGCTAAAGGTGGAAAAGTGAAGTGATGGGTATGAGGGAGAGGGCTAAAGCAATGGTGAATTGAAATGAGGGATGTAGGATTCACCGAAAGGCAAATTCAGTTACAGAGCTATTACATAAGACAGCTAGTCTAATATAAGAATGAAAGGTAGAGATGCACGATTCCTGTCACAGTTCTGTCACCCTTGTCTGGGTTTTCTCTTGGGTTAGTGACACTCCCGGTTTGTCATGTCATCCCGGTTTGTGTTTGTCTGGTCTGTTGTGAGCACATGGCTATCATGTTATTTCCTTGTGCCATGTGCTCTCCTGTCTATTGTCTAACCTCGCACATCTTATCTCGTTTATTATTGGTTTATTTCCCCCACCTGCCTGCCTTGTTACCTCTTTTGTTTGTTGCCCTATTTAATCTCCCTGTGTATTCAGTCCTGTTCTAGTTTGTTGTCAATGTTACGTGTTCTTGTGTTCCTTCCCATTGTATCAGAGTTTTGGAGTTTGTACCTGGCCTGTCTGTTATTTAATAAATCACTCTGCAACTGAATCCTCATCTCTCCATCTCCGTCTACCATCTAGTGACAGAACGAACTAGCCATAATGTGGATTCAGCAGAGCAAACTTTTTTTGTCAGGGAGGGAGAAAGGGATCTCCCTGTTCGAAAATTTCACCAGGTGCACTGGTGAAACCATGGAAGCCGGTGGTCAACCGAGAGGAGGTAAGCCCAGGACTGAGACTGGCAACCACGTTAATGCTCCTACTGATTCTCAGTGTTTTGAGGGAACTTGGTTGGCTAAGTTTTCTGGGACCCGCGGAGGTTTCAGGAGAGGAGGTGATTGAGGTGAGTCCCGGCATCACTCTCTACTTCGGTCCCTCTTCGACCCTGAGTTCCATCCACCGCTGGTTCCGCCCAGCATAAGGACATTACTGCGTGTCTCGTCCAGCGTGAAGCTTTCACCGCCGGTTCTCTCCACTCCTGAGTCTGCACATCGCCATCAGAAACGACAGAGGAGGAGGACGACCACCAACCTCCTCAAGAACCCCGAGGCCATGCCCGAGTAGCCCGCTGTCTTCCCGGAGTGCGTCCCCAAGCAGCCCGCTGTCTTCCCAGAGGCCGTGCCCGAGCAGCCTGATGTCTTCCTGGAGGCCGTGCCCGAGCAGCCTGATGTCTTCCCGGAGTGCGTCCCCAAGCAGCCCGCTGTCTTCCTAGAGGGCGTCCCCGAGCAGCCAGCCTCGTCCAGCGTGAAGCTTTCACCGCCGGTTCTCTCCAGTCCTGAGTCTGCACATCGCCATCAGAAACGGCGGAGGAGGAGGAAGACCACCAACCTCCTCAAGAACCCCGAGGCCGTACCCGAGTAGCCCACTGTCTTCCCAGAGGCCGTGCCCGAGTAGCCCGCTGTCTTCCCAGAGGCCGTGCCCGAGTAGCCCGCTGTCTTCCCGGAGTCCGTGCCCGAGCAGCCTGATGTCTTCCCGGAGTGCATCCCCAAGCAGCCCGCTGTCTTCCCGGAGGGCGTGCCCAAACAGCCCGCTGACGTTCCGGTGCGTGTCCCCATGCAGCCCACTGTCATCCCAGAGATGTCTTCCTCTTTCAGCGCAGGGTGTGAGACCAGCAAAATAGCTGGTTCATGCTGGCCTTTTTTTACAGGACCGTGCACTGTGAAGCCATTTCTATATACTCAAGGTGGTGTGGAAACTTGGAAACCATTTCAAACCCTGTCACAGTGGAGATCATTTGGGGATCAAATAACAGTGTGAGCCTATAAAAATGGATAGAAGTGAAGTGTCCAAACACAACTGAAAGACTTGACGGGACATTTGAAGTGTCTGATGTGACAGATAATTCAGTGTTTTAGCTTTTGTGAGAGTTTTAGTCACTCCCTCATACTCTCTTTCTGGAGAAAGCTTTGTAAATATGTGAGCAGCCTCCTCATGACCTCTTCTAACAAAACATTGACCGAGATCTCTGTCACCTGCCCACAGGTATCACTCAATTTATGAGTGGGCTTATGTTTGTGTGTATGTATATTGTTATATTGATGGTGCTCACAGGAGGTCCCTTGTGAAATATCTGTGCTGGGTCACTAAGGGGTTGCGCCAACTCACTCTGAACCCGCACGGCCCATTTGCCTATTCCATTAGTGTGCTGGTCATCGAGTCAAAATTAACTTGTCCAGCTTGTTTTTCTGGCTTCCAGGTGAACTCTGATATGGCAATAAATCTAGGTAAAATTGTGAAAAAAGCCTGTAAAAGCAGCTTGATTCGAGTCTGGCGTGACGCACGAAAGGGACCAATGCTGCATTTTTATAATTTCCAAACACGGTACAGCGCATCATCTGAATTAAAATTAATCAATGTTAGAAGTCTATTATAAGTCAAATATAATTAAAATAAATATAAGTAGCTATAATAAAAATATAAGTCTTCTTTAACAATATGTTGAAATAATGAAACTGGTGACTTTAACAAACAAATTCCGGGGGATCATGTGACACTGAAGACATTCAGCATGACCATAACTGATGTAAATTACAAAAATAGTAATATTAGCCTTTATGAGCACAACAGACTTGTTTCAAGAGCATCAAAGAAATCTTTCCAACTCCAAACTTTAAAATAATTTTGGGATGAAATACCCCTTTAAGAACACTGTGTAACGAATGGACTTAAATCAAAATGCTCTAGACATTATACAGTAAAACCTTCCCCCCCTCCCCTGTTGTCATAGGCCCTCAAACCAGTTTTCTTCAAAGACCGTTATCACCTCTGCTGAACAATCTCAGCAAGAGACTGTGTCTGCGAACCTCAAAAAACCTCACAGGAGCCCAGACAGCACTAGCTACTGTATTTGGTCAAAGACTATAGAGATAAACTTCCAATACACACTCACATTTACTTTGTGAGTCTAGCTTAGCCTAGTTATGTAAAATGTTTATATCCAAAGATGATGTATCACTGCTTTAATTTCTTGAAATGTTAGTATCAAAAGAATCCCCTTTTGATTTTATAATCAATGGTGTACAACATGTTATGTTAAATTACATCATACACATTTTTCCATAATTTTGTGTAAAGACTGCCCAAATTCCCCATGCCTCCATGAACATGCAAATGGGGATAATATGGAAGAAGAGATCGTTGATTGTTCACCTCACCAAATGCGTGTGAATTGATAGGACCTTTAAGAGTGTCTGATTAGTTCAGATCAATCTCAATCTCAATCCAGCTCTATCTCTCTGAGACAACAATTTCCTGTCTCCTTCCAAGTTAAATTCTTTGGATTCAACATGGACCAAGTTAATTTCTTTGGATTCAACGTGGACCACCCCAAGAACCCAAACGAATGCTTCAGTGGACTCCTGCAAAAATCATCTAGAATCTCAAGAGTCTCCTGCATCTGAACTTGATCAGCATCCTAAGTCAATGCAAGTACCCGTTTGCAGTCCTTAGATGCGTTATTGTGCCCCTTTAAAGTGACTCTGATGCTCTGATGTTTCTTATAGGTTCTGGTTAACTGATTGTGATCTTGCTATTCTCTTGTTGGCAAAAAGCAGTGTTTCCGTCCAGTGAGTCGAAGACAACAAAATCATAGTTTATTAAGTAATTTCTTGATAAACTGGCGATAAATATCACTCAGAAATGTCAAAGTCACTGTCTTATATAACAAATTACTTGCCTAAAACACATTTCAAAGGAAGATGACTGCTGTTTGGGAACATATTCGTGTAATGCCCTGTCCCACTCACGGTCTTCGAGTTCGCACTATCATGACATAAATTTGCTTTGAATGTCGGGAAGAAGTTGGCAGTGGAGTTCGCTTCAGTGTGGGCTCGGCAAACAGTGTTCATCAAGGGTGCATATCAACTGCAACGGGGGACCCCAAAAATGACAAATGTCCACCCTATTTATTAGGTAAATGTGTTTCCATCGTAGTTTATGAGCATGTTTTCTAATCGGATAAAAAATGTATCCGACTCAAACGAGTGCATACGTTTTTGGAATTTATGAGCATCTTGGCATTTACATCCAGCAGTTTTTTTTTTAATGCAATATTCCTAAATGAGCATAACAATAGGTTGACAGAAACATGGAAGTTACTGAATCAAGCAAAAACATGTAGCTGTGTTTGTGAGGGTATCTGTTTGAGATGGGTGCTCAGTACGCCGGTGTGAGTTAATTTACTGTTAACTACCCTCTTATTCACAAATTAAAACTCAGCTAATGAAGGCTATTACTGCTTTGTGAGAAATATCCTTTGAGCAAAAGCAGCATTACCTCTCTCATTTATGAATTAAACCGTGGGAGTGCGTGTACATGTGTCTGCAATTTGCACTCTAAGTCATCAAAGGCCTCTATGGAATATGAAGCCAAGAATAGCCCACGTTGCAATGGGACCACCATTTCTCCTAATCGCAGATCCCTTCAAATGATCTAAAGTCAGTTCACTGAGTGGTTTTTCTCTCTCTTGCTCTTCATGACTAAATTCTAAATCTGGCTTTATTGACTGTGCCTTGAGGTCTTTGAGTTTCCAGACTAGCCTCTGGGGCTTCACAGGCAGTTGGAGGGAGGGAGGGGACTCCAAAAGGTCTAAACCCGAGACTGGGGTTAAAGATGGTTCAGAGCCTATACTGCAGGCCTAGTACTAATATTGATCCCCGCAGCCATGTAAAATGAAGTCATGCATTTAACATTACCAGTGCTGAAGGGAGACAGCTCATCCACAAGTCAATCATAGTGATAAATTGAACATCAATGTCTTCTGACAGAACCAAACAGGACATGTCCTATCACAATAATAATTACTTGAGCTTTTATCATGGTATAAGTTATCACAGACACGGTATTGAATTACATAACAAAAACAGCTTGAAAAGATGAGCAAAATTTAGTGCTGTCATCATCTTAACAATTTCAATAAGTTTAACAAAGTGATCAAAGTGCAAAAAGTCAAGACATGTTTACTTACAGAGCGCTTTATACAATAGATTGTTTTAAAGCAGCTTCACAGTAATAAACAGGAAAATGACAGAAACAATTATGCAAACTTCATTAAATTCAAATTCTGCTATAAAAAGTGTCATTGATCAGCTCAAGTCAGTTCATGTCACGTGTATGTTCTGTTTTGGTTAATCCTAGCCCCTATTTCCTTTGCTCTAATTTTTCTATGGTTACTGATTCGAATTACACACTTTTCTGAAAATTAGCTTCGCATATGTATTTATAGACAGTAAAAGAAATGGACACAGTGACCCCATAGATTTCAATGGAGAAAGTTGAAGCCCATTAGAAGCACCAACTTCCTGATAGCCAAGCGTACTGCGCAGACTCAAACTGAGCTTGACGACGTAGATGTGACGTGAGCAACCGTTCTGACCTTCTAGTAGCTGTGCCGAGACAATTATTAATTGAAATCTGAAACAAATCTGTTGGTGAAATATTTTGTGCCATTTCTTTTATGAACTCTCTATGGGCTTCTCCCTTGACTTTTTGCCTGCATGTCCACCCGATTGCCTCATAGACAGTAAAAGATTGCCGGCGAGCTTCTCCTCCTGTCTATACGATAATATCTCTACTGTGTGTGACAGAGAGTCCCGTGGTTATGATGGAATCGTTAGCCTATTTTTACAAAAACGGATTCTACGGGGCCATAACAAAAGATAAAAAGTAATGGAGCCTTTTGTACATTGTACTGTTTCTTAAGAAATAAATAATGGACAAATAGAGCCTTTGGACGCCTCAGATGTAAAGTTATTCGCTGTCAAAGTGATGCCAAAATGAATGGGAGTCAATGGAATGGTAACAGCAAGTGATCGTCTGCTACAATGGCTGCTCCCAAGCAAAGCTTCAGTTTCCGGCTGGTGGATTACCCCCTTGGTATTTAAGCCCTCTGTTCATTCAGTTCTTTGTTCTGTGTCGTCTATGTTGTCATGGTTATTTTGCCAAGCTTTCTGTTGTGATCTCTAGTGGTGGGCTTATAGAACACTGAAACAGTTGAAGCAAATCTGCCGTATTGTGTTAATGCTTTCAAGGTATTGTAAACACAAAGATTTATTTAAAGAGCACAGGATCGATAATGGCAGATAAATGGGTGAGTTTTTAAATGGGTGAATACTGTTGGAAATGGAAGTCCGACACATTCTCTTATCTCTATACAGGAATAGGTGATGATCCGAAGAGAGAGAGGAAGAAGTTGAAGACCAGACTGGTGGGTGGACTAGGCGAGATGAGGAACTGGAGAGACTGGATGAAGATCAGATGATGGACAGGTAAGTAGACAAGCGGGTTGCCTACGTTTTGGGTAAGTTGGTGTATCAACGATGAGACCGCACAGAGAACTGGGGAAGCTGTTTAACATAAGTAGTGCTAGCGATCATGGGTGCAGAGTGAAAACAAGTGGAGAAGGCAGGTGCAGATAATCAGTATTCAGGGGAAAGTGAACGAGTGGGTGGAGTGAGGATGTCTGGTACTGATAAGGGTGGATCCGTGACAGTACCCCCCATATTGTGTCCCCGGGAATCCCAAAATTGATTTGAAGATTTGACTGAAGAGGGTTTATGTGGTCAGAAAGGGCTGTGGGTAAACCAGGTAGTGGAATCAGCTTACAGGCTTTTGAAAAGCAATCCACAACCACTAAAATACAAGTGTGGGAGTCAGAGGAAGGGAGGTTGGTAATAAAGTCCACCCCGAGGTGCGACCAGGGTCTGGTGGGTATCGGGAGTGGAACCAGTTTCAGGAAGACGGTGAGAGACTATGACCATGGCACAGACTGGGCAGCTCCTCACATATCGGGAGGTATCCTGGGTCATATTGGGCCACCATTAGCATTGTTGTAAGAGCGAGAGGGCTTGTTGGCTGCCTGGGTGTCCAGAGCCCGGAGATGTGTGCACTCCATGAGGCACAGACGCAAATGGAACATAGGTCCGTCCCTCAGGGCCTCTCGGGCACTTTGAGTGGCTTTGGCGATTTGGTCATCTACTCCACTGAATGGGTCTGGTTATCATGACTGGAGGGAGGATAGGTTCTGGATTCAGAGAGGTGGATTCTGGTTGATATTAATGGGAGAGGGAATTAGCCTTGATGTTTTTTGTTTTTTTTTGTGCCTCTACGATACGAATAGGGATGGGACGGTATGAAAATTTCATATCGTGATTATATTGTCCAAAATCATCGTAATTATCAATTATCACAGTTTTGATAAAATGAGATGAAAGTGTTAAAAAAGAACTGATGCTCACACTGAAAACTTTAAAAACAAGTTTTATATTTGAAAATCAACAAACAACAAATAAATAAGCAGCTTTATGCAGTTTTTTTTTTTTTTTTTTAGCAAGGTTCTATACTGTGCTATTTCCTTCTTTATAATGCCCATCATCAAATTGCACCCCTAGCACATTAGTTCCCTTATTTTCATTCTGGAGATGGTTTGGCCTGCTTTGGATGCATTCCACAAAATGAGATCTGCTGTCTGAGGGGTTGTTCCAACCACTGGTTGAGGTACTGTATGCAGTGTCACTTTTGAACAGGTAAGGGTGGATGTGTTCATTCATGCATTGTGATGCAATTTTCTTTGAAATCTTAAAGTCATGTTACAGCTTGTCTGTGTCAAAATTTGATGTGTCACAATGTGTCAGAGTTGACATTGTGGTACTGATTTCCTTACAGGCAGTTAAAGGATTTCTCAGAATTATATATATTTTATTTTATTCAACCTTTATTTTACCAGGTGGGCCAATTGAGAACAAATTCTTATTTACAACGGCGACCTGGCCAAGATAAGGCAAAAAAAAAAAAAAAAAAAAAAAAAATGTGCAAGACAACAAAGAGTTACATAATAAGCACGCAGAACACAGGACCGCAAATGAAAAATTACAGTGAAACTCAATAAGGCCATACAGGGTCAAGAGAACAGGATAAGGTATATGTGGATTCTGTTAAATATATTTTTAAAATATAAAGTACAAAAAAACTTTTTACTGGATATACAAGGATTAAAGTGTGTGTAGCAGGTGACGTAAATCACGTTCAGTTTTTTTCAGCAGAATGTTGTCTATAAATTACATCGCCAAAGTTGAACATTGGAATGATAGGGCCTCCTTCACTCATGCTGCCAAACTTGCTTTGGCGAAAATGACTGTTGCGGAAGAGAAAGCCGATTTTAGATTTAATTTTAGATCTAATAATGTGCGGATAGGTGATTGCACAAATGAAGATGGGGTGAAGACCACACACATAAAGCACACATTATCTCACAAAAATGCACTTGGATTGCACTTAACTGTAGATTACAGTTATTAGTTTGCACCTGTGGCAAAATCAATAGGTGCACTCAGACAAGACAGAAACATAACACGTTTGTAGACTAATCATAAATAAATTCAAACCTTGCCACAAGAAAGTCTGGAATGAGGGTGTATGCCTATATATACATTTTTTATGAAATACATTTATGTCTGACATGATAACTATGTTCCTTTCCTTTCCATATACAACTTAATGCTGTGGACAAGAACAGGCAATTTAAGAAATAAATAAAGAACTGCCAGCAAATCTAACCAAAACTCATATGGAAAAAAAATGCGGTTCTCATTTGCATATTTCTAATGGGTGAGGCACTGTAGGAAGGAAATTAGCAGAGGTTGTTCAATACATTTATACAATTATTTTAAAATAGACACATGAATCTGTGGGGTCGAGGAGATTTTGCTTGCTAATGCTGCATCTAACTAAATCATTTTTAATAAGTTGATTTGGTGCTTAAGAAACATTTCTTATTATCATCACTGTTGAAGACATTCATTTAGCTGACACTTTTATCCAAAGTGAGTTATAATCGCTATATGTCAGAGGTTGCATGCCTCTGGAGCAATTAGGGGTTAAGTGTCTTGCTCAGGGACACATTGGTGTCTCACAGTGGATTCGAACCTGGGCCTCTCACACCAAAGGCATGTATATTATCCATTGCGAATTTGCGCCATCATCACCCCTAATGTATTGAAGACCGCTGTGCTACTTTTAAATGTATATAAAAAAAACACATATGAGGTACCACAAGTCAAACCACATGGTATTTTTGATTAATTAGACGTCTAAAAGCTTAAAAACATGTGCACATGCAAATGAAACAAGAATGTTTCAGTGAAACATTTCAGATCATAAATAGATCTCTCATAGCCAGACAAAACTGCACTGTTATCAGAAATATGAGAGCAATGTGCTGGAAGTTTGCTTGATTAGGCAATATCAGCAGTAATAAGATATTCCCCGGAGTAAAAATAACTAATTGGAAGGTGAAACACATGACACCGGCTGACATTTTGATCCAACCCCCCCTCCCCTCGCCTTCTTTTTCATCATTTACATTTACACATTTGGCAGATGCTATTTATCCAAAGAGACTTGCATTGCATTTCAAGGCACACATTTACATTCTTATCAGTAACATTGGACGGCTATAAATAATGCTGTGATGTTCACAAAGCACCTCTTCTTAATGTGGCATGGCGAGAGCAACAACAACAGTGGTCAACTACGTCACTCCAGAATACTGGGGACCAACCTCCCTAAGGGCACACAGGTTCGTTATCTAAAACATAGATACATTATCTAAAACAGAACCTCAGGTCTGCAGATAACCCGCGAGACGGTCAATATAAACAACCCGTTCATGGTCACGCACCAGCAACTCAGTCCAAAACATGCCGCTGAGAAAAGTCGGTCGCGAGCCCGCAGCAGACAGAAAGACCAGACCACAGGTTAACCTTTCGACGGCTACAGATGATGTGACATCACGACACTGCCAAGACGCATATCCGGTTCCCAAAAAACCCTTCCTTCCATACAAGGCAGCCAATAAACACATGCATGCGTACGGTCTCCCAATGGGTGGAGTTATTCCACCCTGCCACATTAAGTTAACAATGAAGCAAGGCAAACCTCATCTATCTCATCCGCAACATCAGCAACACAAGCTCCAAATTATTCACGATTACAAATTAACCTGTTTTCTTGGTTTGCTCATAAACGTCTTACAAATGAAATGCATACGTCACATCACACAAAACATTAACACGTAAATAAATGGACGCAGAGCTCAGAGAGGCACCTTGGAATATGAATCTCCATTTGGCTCTGTGCCCGCAGCTCCCCTTCCAGCCTGAGAGAAGGTGGGGATATTGTATTCACGCTATCGGGGAGTTTTCTTTCTCGCTCGCTATGCCCCTGCATTTGGCTTCTCAAATGGATGAACAAGATGAGGCTTGAGAAGAAACACTCCAATTCGAACATTCTAATTTGACTTTCTGGGGTGGTCTACTCCTCGTTCTACTGCTGCGTATGCATGAGGCAGCGAGGCGTCTGTTCTGTATTTTCAAAAAAAAAAAGAGCCCTTGATATTCCTCTCCCATTCTCTCTCTCTCTCTCTCTCTCTCTGTCCAAGCTTTCATTTTCATTTTCTATCTCTTTCTCACTGTCCTTCCTGCTACATGTCATAGCCTGAGTTTTGGAATAGGGGTTTTCCAATCTTTCCAAAATAATTACACCACTTGGTCTCCATCTCTTCACTTTCTTTCCTTCCATCTGCTGTGTCTTTCTCAGTGGGGCTGAATATTGGTTTAGCAATCATGCAACCGGAGAGACCGGAGTCTTACATTGTTATTTGATGGCTCTGCCATAACTGGAATGAGTGTAAGAAAAAAAAAAAAAAAAAGAGGACGCGAAAGAGACGCCGTCTGTGTTTAGAATAGCATGCTACTCATACCACAGCTGCAGAATCTATGTAGTACAAACTCTCTGAACAGTATGCATTTTTTTTTTTTGCATGTATGATACAATAGAGCATGCTGTGTGTAATTTTGTATCCCATAATGCAATGTCCCGGAATTGACCATCCATTGCCAATGTTATGGATGAACTAGAATATCAGAAATTATTAACTCTTATCTCTTTCTTGGCTCAATACTTGAACAGACTGACAAATGTTAATTACATTTTAAACACAATTGGATTGAAAAAGCCAAAAAAACAAACAAACAAAACCCCTCAGACATCACATGTTGAATTAAACATCCAATGTTGAGATCATGTGACTACTGAAGTCAATGTAACATAATAAAAGATTAGGTTGCTACTCTGCTCTGTTATTTATTCTAAATGTCAGAGTAGCATAGTATTTTAAATCGGCTTTGAAGCAATATTGAATAAAGTGTTAATAAACCTGACTTGACTAGTATGTCTTAAATAAAAATATGGGTGAAAAAGAGCAGTATACTATGCCTTATATTAAGATGGATGAAAACAAATAGCAAGAGTATTAAACTAGTATGCCTTATATCAAAATATAGTTGAAATAGCAAGGGCAGTGCTTGAATGTCTTATATTAGGAAATGACAGAGATTGCAAGAGTAGTATGCTAGTAGTAAATATGTCATTAAAAGTAGCATGCAAACCCAGACTGATAGAGAAACAGAGGCTGCATCCGAAATCACATACATCTGATTCCTTATAGGGGGAAAGCATATGACAAAAGCAGTATGTTCAAATTCACAGAACTCATAAAATAATAGGCAAAAAGTACTCAAAATACCTAACACTTCCAGCGAGACACTGAACAGTGCATAATGGACACTTTACTATCCCATGAGGCCACGGGAGAGGATTTGTAAATGACGTTGGAGTGATGTAACTGATGCTGGTAGATCAAGAACATGGTGAACGTAGTTCATCTGGATTACATTCATACTACACCCAATCAAACTATATAGAACACACCTTTTTATAGCCGTGAATTAATTACTTATTCAAAATAAGTACCTAATCAAGAGAGTATCCGATTTTGGAAGCCAGAGAAATAGAAGAAGAGGTGTGCCGGGAGATGACTACATACACCCCTCCCTTCTCTTTCTGCATCCAAATGGGGGTCATAACCATGGCAGGTGGTACTAATTATGGACCGTTTTAACAGAATCCAATCCAATCAGTCCAAATGCAAGCAGTGCAGAGTGATCCTTGTTCTCTCTCTTTTACTCAAAGCACTCTGCCTGGATACTCCACACTCTAGGTAAATACAAGTTATTATATTCTTGATTGAGTGCAAAAAAAAAAAAAAAAAAAAAAATATATATATATATATATATATATATATATATATATATATATAAGACTCAAAAAGGATTAAACAATGCATGCAGTGGTTGTGAATTTTACTGAAATTGTAAAATCCACATGGTTATGTGCAACACACAATTGGGAATAGTGCATGATTTCAAAAGGCTCCCATGATAAGCTTTTATGCCTGGTGTTATGAGTGTTTGTGTGTGTTTTTTTTTTTTTTTTTTTTTTTTGCAGTTTTGTTGTTTCTGCAACACAGTTACCCATTAGAGCCAATCATTAATAAAGATATAAATTTAAAATAAAATATGTATACCTTATTTCACACATACTCTACCAGCCAAAATGATAGGTTCAGTATATATTTTCAAAGAAATTGATACTTTTATAAGGATGCATTATATTGGTCAATAGAGACAGTCAAAAAAAAAAAAAAAAAAAACTACAAAATCACATAAAAGAATCCTGAAAAAAATACATTACAGATTCCACAAAAATACTAAGCAGATACTAAGTGTCATCATCGATTTATCTTGTTACCTAGGCATCAAATTGGCATACTCAACAGATGTCTTAAGGATCATTCATGTGACACTGAAGACTGCAATGATGCTGAAAATTCAGTCATCAAAATAAAAAGTTGTTTTTTAAAATTATATTAAAATACAAAAAACAGTTATTTTAAATTGTAACCATATTTCACAGTATTTCTGTTTTAATTGTATTTTATTGATTAAATGCAGCTTTAATGTAATCATGAGGATATTTAACTTTAACTTTTTTCTTTATAGAACATTTCTTCTCATTATTATCCCTCAATCCTAACAACACGGACATTCACATCATCATCAAGACTCACTCTGGAATGCACTCCGAAAATTTATTTGTATTATATCACATCCTTTAACTAGTCTGTTGCACATATCATGGCACTGTTCACAAGATTTAGTACTTGTCTGTGTGTGAGAACTCCAAGCTCGCTTTCTGTAATAATGCAATGCCCCTTTCCTAATGTGGAATAATAGAATTATGCATGGTATTCGCATAGCAAATCCCTACTCCACCAATTAGTTTAGCCGTGCCATGTTTTTGGCTCCGTCTTTCTTGTGCATTATTATCATTACAATTTCCTCTCCTCGGAAAAGCAATCCAGTGGCCCACGGCTAGCATTCTCGGCAGCTTCTCTGTTGCACTAGAAGAGTCCACACATTAATATAAACCCACTGTGCATAACAATGAGGTCAGAGTGCATACATTATAACCATGATGAAAACACTTCTTCAGTGTGTGTGTGTGTATTGAAATACGGAGTGTGACGACCAGAATGTCAGATGATGATTAGAGCGGTGGGCAAAATGTTTGCAGCATCATAAATATTCCTGTTGTACGATGTTTTATGTAGTTGGACGTGTGTAAAATGGGGCTGAGGTGTACAGTATGGCCGCATCAAGATGAAACCTTACATCGAAATTGGACAATAACGGAATCATTCGTGCCACATCTAGCTTTGGAGCTACTGTGACAACAGCAGACTGTAACCTTTTGATGAGTCATGCGGTCTCGCAGTTCTTTTTAACATTCATAATACCTGTCATATGGGGTGACATCTTTGTGTTTCATGCGCACACACACAGTCGAGACGAACACTTCCATAATTCTTTGCAAGCGCCTTGTGAAACTGAACCACAAAGTGTGAGATGCACCGTCAGAGCGGAATGAGTAATTACTAGAGTGGGGAAAAGTACTGTATGAACACCCACCTGCTTTCCAATTGTTGAGTGAGTGAGAGAGAGCGAGAGAGGGCGGGGAAGAACGAGGGGCGGGGAAGAACAAGGGGGGGGGGGGGAGAAAAAAAGAGACCGAGAAAGAAGGGAAAAAATCCAACAAGCTGGAGAGAATACGGTTCAGAGTGTTTGGAGTCAGCAACTGGAGCCGCTGAAATGAACGTGGGACAGGACATCTGTCAAGTCCTGATAAGCATGGCATTGCTTTTTTGGCAGTCAAAACATGATTGTTGCTTCAGTGTTTGATACAACCCGAAACGACAACCCAGACCCTGGCTCGCACAGAAAACATTGAGATTTTCTGCATTGGTACCCCTGTTTTCAATATGTGTGTTTAGGAGTGTAATGAAGCTTGGAAAAGACAAAGCCCAGTGGTTTTAATACAGACACAGTGTCTGAGAGAATAGACAGAACAACTGCCAGTCAGCCCACACACTCTCTGCTTTCCTAAACACATACAAGCACACACACACATATATGATATACAGTATATATCACTGTTTCCACAAAAATCTTAAGCAGCAAAACTGTTTTCAACATTGACAAAATAACCATTCTTAAAGGTGCTACATATGGAACTTTTCTTCTAAAATAATTCCTTTTTTATTGCCTGTGTGTGAAGGGGTTGTAATCAAACATTACAATGATCCACTTGTTGGGTTTTGCTATTATCTCTGAAGGCCAGTATACTATTTCTGTGAAGTCTCCGAGTCGGATTTTCTGAGAAATCCATCGGACGTGAATGCGTGCTCCCGAGCCTCTCTCATTTTTACAATCTATGCGGCAGCACTACAGCTAACAACATGGAGTGATAACACCAAAAAACGACCTGCCTCCAGAACAACACAGACTCCAACACAAACTCCACATAAATGTAAAAAAAACAAAAAAACAAAAAATGTATCTGCTGAAGCTCGTCAGGCCAAACGTGAATCGGATCGACTTAGGACGAAAACACGGATCGACATCGGCAGAGCGTTTGAATTATGGAGAGACAGCTGCTATTTTTATTGTGTTAAATTACAAGTTTTCAGATATGCTGAAATAATGGTAAACAGTAATGAAATAGCAAGGTAACCTACCACATATATGAGACATAAGACAAATAATACAAAAGACTGTTCCAGGATAACAAAAAGTAGGTGCTTTAGGATGCAACTTTTATGTACTAGATCTATCTAACGTCACTCATTCCACTACTGTCATGTTGTTTATAATAAACATTTCCAGACATATTCAGTACAATAATTTTACTTCCTACGATCTTACTGTTACACTGAAATTGTTCAGTCTAGTTCACGGTGCTGATCGTGCAAGAAAGATACATGACTAGTTAGTGAAATGCCTTATGCAATGGAGCATTAGTTCAATGGTAAGCTGATAAAAGTAGCCTATCATTATAACGTTGCAGTGGGAGTTTACATGAGTTTCCAGCAGGTTGTGTGATGCTTTCTCCAGTGTGTTGAGAGTCTCAGTGTGGCCATGTACCATAAGTGCTCGCTCTTGTGTTCGAGCATGTGCAAGAGCATGAGCGCTCTTGTAAAAAATGGTTGCAATCTGAAACCTCACAGATAGAGGCCGCTAAAAAATAAATATAGCACCTTTAATAATTGACCACCAGTGATAATTGATAATAATTGAGCACAATAATATCAGCAGGTGATATTGAAAGGATTTATGAAGGTTCATGTGACCCTGAAGACTGGAGTAATGTAATGATGCTGAAAATTCAGTTCTTCAGTTTTAGCTTCATTGTGCAGTGTAACACATCATTGGTTTCATAACGAGTTTTGGCATGTGTCCAGATAAAAATCATTAATACATGTTTGTATACCTGAGAATTGTGAATTACAGATTTATGTTAGCATGGGTCAATGACTCAATGCCAATTTGCATAATATCCTCATGGATTGTATACCAGATCATCCTTTCTAGATTCTCAAAGTTTGGAAACTCATTAATAAAATAGAAATTTGTACAAATTCCGGTAACAACTTCACTTTAGAACTGGAAAGTTTTCTTGATTAACTGACAGCAGAGGAACCATCAACCATCCTTTATCTAACCCTTCCTCATATCAATGCATATATCCCAATCTAACTGTTTACCACGCATGTCCAATGAAGTTCTCTCCAGTAATTCACTTATTCACTAATTCACGCTCTCCCCACACTGAAAGACATAAAACTCTTCTATAAAACAAAAGATTTCAACCAGAAATCGAACATGGTTCTTCTATGCCTTTGCTGTGAAAACCCTTTCAGTTTTAAAGTAACAATATGTAGTTTTTCAACCTTCATAATATATTTCCAAGACCCTTGTGATGGTACATCGCTGAATCGCTTCTTGCACTATGTAACTTTGGTTTTCGGCCAGTAACTGGAGCACAAAAATAACTACAAGATTCGACTGCTTTACGGCATACGTCATTCACCCACGACTTCCTCAAACTGTCTGTGGCCATTGTTGATTGAAAAGCCGGTGCTGGATAAACAGCGAGCATGCGCGTGCAACAATAGGCTGCGGCAGGCTAAATTATTTACGACCGCGGTAATGGACAATTCCGCTTCCAACTTGTGGGGCGACCGCATAGGAAAAGTTCCTTGGTGTTGCTTTATATCTATCTCATGTAAAACACTGATAAGGGAGACATGTGAGATGGTCAACAACCACACAACAGAAAGTAAAATAAATAAATAAATTGCTATCAATCAGCTCTAACAGGTTTGCAACAACATGAAAGTTAGAAACAAGGGCAATTTTAATTTTTGGGTGAACCCTTTAACTTGGCTGTGTAAAACGATTTTTATACTGCAATTAAATCAGATCCTGATGATATTCAAAACAACGGCAATCTTGCTCATATGAAATTGCTTAACTTTGGGCAGTCATTTGTTTTTGTATGTTATGTTTGCATATCAACCAGACAGGCCTGATTAGTATTCAAGCCAACAAGGAATGCACAATGAATGTGTTAACACCAAGCATCCTAATTCATGCTGACACATCTGTGTAAGAGCAGCCCGGCGCTCTGAGAGTTCCCAGGATGAGGCTGTGCTGCACTCATACTGACGAGGACTTTGTTTGCGCTGATAAGTAAACAGACCACTTATTCCCTTATTTGCTTATATATATATATATATATATATATATATATATATATATAAAGCAGGGAACACAGGTCTGATCCTCCCAGATGCGGATCTCACCCTCTCTCCCCTCAATTTTTTTCTCATGACTCCTTTAATATGTTGCTGCTGATAGATCAGTACAGCTGAGAAAATGAGAGAGCAACTGCTATAAGCCTATCCTTTTATTCCCAACATATGAAACAATAGAGGAAATCTAATAAAATGTCTTCAATTAAAGTGGAATCAGGCAGTGTTGTCTATGAGGTTTGGGGTGGATTAGACTAGAGCTGCGGCTCTCTCTCTCACTCTGGAGCGGGCAATGGCATTATGTGAGCTGCATACTCATCTCCAGACGTTCCTCGCCCCATTCCTTTGCTTTCTGTAGGTATCACGTTTAGGATTAGGAAGCTAAAATGCTCAAGGACCATTTTGTTGGAAATTTGGACAGATTCTGTTGATTAACCCCCTCTGGTCACTTTGATTACCCCTCTTTTCTGAAATGAGGTGTCGCAGGCAACTTGCAAAGGAGAGTGAGTGTGTAATTACAGTCATGCCCTTTGCATTCCAGCACACTTCTAGAACCACAGCATGAGAAGCACACAGCAAAGGTTTGTGTATGTGTCATGAAGTGGTTGAAGCAAGGGAGGAAGCAGGATCCAAATGCAGCACACTTTATTAACTAAACTTCACAATTCAAACTCAGAGCAGGAAACAGGTCTCAGGAACAAAATAACCAAGATAACCATTATTGGCCAAAATTGATTAATCCAGGTGTGCCTGACCTCAGTAGTCACGGCAACAATAATCAGACACACCTGAATTAATCAAGTTCAGCCAATAATGGCAGACTGGAAACAAGGAGCTGGCTTAAGTTCAGGAAGTAGTGCAGCTGTGCATAAGGTCAATTACAGGGGCAAACGAGCTAGACAGGATAACAAGGGGGCGTGGTTAATGGGAAACACCTGGGATAGCTAAAAGACAGACAGGTAACCACTAATTATGACAAGACAAACCCACACTGTGACATAGCCTGGACTGGTTGGGGCCAGCGGTGAGAGCTCCGGCTCGACAGGAATAAGCTCCGGCAGGTCGGTCTCGGTGGGACTGGTAACATCATGGTAATACCTTGTTGTTGCAGCTCTTTACAATACAGCGAAAACCCATAATTGTAAACTATGCTTTTACTATCTAGTAATTTCTGACTCTATACTCCAACTCTGAACGAACTCTCTGCTCCTCACCACGGTGCGTTTCAGGTTCTGCGGTAATCACTCCGCCCATGTAGCAGCTTTGCCTTCTGAGAATAATGTTCCCAATATTTCAAAGATGGCTGTTTCTCATATGACCTTATTTGTGCACTCTGTGACTAAACAAATCACAACATGTAAATAGGAAAATGTTTGCATTATTTTTAGTATTAGTATGCTAGCTGGAGCCATTTAAATCCAGTCTTTGTGTGAAGCTATGCTAGCGGTGCATGCGTCAGACAGAGTTACAGCACGCAGGGAGATGAAAAAGGTATGTATGGACATATCTAACTCTGGGGGATACAGTGAATAAGCTAAAGTCCCAAAATGTTGGCGTGTTCCTTTAAGAAGTGTTAAAAGTATATATGAAGAGTTCAGATGCAAAAGCCTCTAAATGCCATTTGAAATTTTCTTCTTTAATGATGATTTTTTTATCAAACTTGTATATTTAAGTTCAGTAATTTCACTTAAATAACAATTAATCTGTAATTATCATTGCAATTTAAGTGAAATCACTGAACTTAACTATACAAGCTTGATAAAAATGATCATTCTAGAAGAAAATTTCAAATGGCACTTGGAGGCTTTTGCATCTGAACTCTTCATTTATATATACAAATACAAATCAAATGCCACTCTTTCCTTCAACTGTTGTCAAGGTAACACTCAATGTGTGTTTTGTCAAACACGCCCAATAGAACAGAGAGGCGGGTTGAGCAAAGCTCATTATCATTTAAAGAAACATGCACTTAAATGGCATGCTGAAAACAGAGCTGTTTTTGACCAAGTAGAATAATAATTGAAAATAGACAATCACCCAATGCTTAACTGAATAAATTTAATCTATTTATTAAGAATCAGCCTTTATTTAAAGAGTGACTTTATGTTTTCAGCTACAGTAGGTCTATTTAACGGTGACATTCAAAAAATAAATTAAGCAGTTTAGTATTTTCATATTGTTTGTTATTATTTTTTTTTTCATCGTTAATCAATTCAATTATGAATAGTCAGTTTTGGCACCTTCTGGTGTATCTGTTGGAAAGCTGAAAAAGAGGAAAACTTTTACCTTTTTAGCATGGCAATGATCTAAAACACACCTAAATCAACAAAAGAATGACTACAACAAAGACATATTAATGGTTTGGAACGACCTAGTCAGAGCTGAATCCTATACAAAATCTGTGGTTGGACCTAAATAGTTCTGTGGTTAGGAGATTCCCTTACAATGTAACAGATCTGCAACATTTTTTTTGCAAAAAGTGGGAAAATATTCCCAAGTCAAGATGTGCCAAGCTGATAGGACTACCATCCAAACAGACTGAGTGCTGCAATGAAAAAATAAATAAATAAATAAATAAAAAAGCGTGCTTTAAACTGCACCTTAGTCATTTGTGTTAATTACAGCCACACCCCGACAGTCCGAAGTGCAACTGTGCATGTCAGAGCACTGCCTATGAGGCAATTGGCTTCAACCATCTAATACATTTTTAAATGAAAATTACCACAATTAATAGTATACTATTATACAAACAGATAAACACATAAACATCTATCAACAAAAATGCGCACCACAGTGACATTGGCCTCAGGTATATATATATACATATATATATATATATATATATATATATATATATATATATATATATATATATATACACACTGTGTATATTCATGCACCACTGTAGAAACACCAAACAGCAGATCATCATTCACTGAAATTTCATAAATGGTTAGCTTCGGCCTTGCTCATATTTCATACTCAGCTATAAGTACGTGAATTAATGACATGTATTGTCAAATCAGTCAAAATCAGAGGACTGGCAACATTTGGAACTCTACAGTAGGAAATCATGTAATCACTGTGTATGTGATTTCACAGGTATATGTAATCTCTCTTACCCAGCTGGCACACAGTTATCCACATCAGTAGCTTATACCATTCTCTATTGTACATTTCCTATTACAACACAAACAATGCATTGAAAGCGTAAGACGAGGTGGCTAAGTTGTTTCTGAAACCATTCAGTACAAGATCAAAAAACATTCTTTCAGTAGCCCGAATGACAATCACCTGGCGTTTCCTGTAATTCAAACAGGGTACTGGCACTTTTTATATTGAAAACAATAACCAGTTCTACAATAGAGTACATTGGAAAGTACTATACGTTCATGTATGTCAGAAGAAATTTGTGCCCCATCCCCATCAAAACAGTGAAAACCTTTCATTGTCCCCAAAGTAAATGTGATTACATAAAGCCAGTGGCCTTATGTCTGTCTGTTTCTTCTGTTGAAGTAATCCTATATCTCTAACAAATAACTGACAGCACCAGAATCTGGCGAAGAGATCTCCTGATAGGCTCTGAAATACTCTAAAAGCTTTCTCATCTCGTTAGACGTCTGTAATGCATTAATTTATAGCCTGTTTCACTTTGCGCACCTCTTTACAAGCTCACTCTTACGGAAAATTTAAAGCCTTTTCACTGCACTGATTATTCATAAACACATCTAGCCGACTGTAGATAAATGTTGTCTGTTTTATTTCCATGGAGAAAAGAATGTTAATTTGCATCTCATCAATCTCTCTATTTCCTCATGTATAAGGAGAAATTGGCAGGCGTACAATTTCTCAAGAAAGTCACAGATGGATTGGACCGCAGACGTTTTGAGGTTGAATGTTGTAATCGTTTTATGGTCAAAATGCAGTCACAGACACCTTAGAGGGATTGGAACGAAACTAGATTTATATGCAGTTCAGTTTATACTAACAACGTCAGTGGAACCAATTTTTTTAACATCATATTTATTTGATCTGTCAGGTGGATAGAGCACATACTGAATCAGTTACTCTTAATCCATTTGGGAAATAGATTCAATCAATCAGTTGAGCTTATTCACAGTTTACAGCCTTGAATCCTGTCTGACCTTATGTGGGCAATTGAAGCAATTTTTAAAAGGTAGTCTATGTTGCTATGTTCTACTGATGACTGGATATGTCTGGAGAATTACAACATCAAGTGAAAGCCAAGGAAGTATGTTTATTTCACAGCAGCTCTTGAGACCCTCAGTCAAACAACAGGTCAACATCCACACAACTTGAAGGGCTACAGACCTTGGGAAGGAAGCACAGATATGAACAAAGTGGTCTGGCAAGCAAACGGTAATATTACGATCAATACCTAGCAGTGGCTAGTGAACACATAAAAAGTGCAATAGGCCTTCCATTTTGATTTAGTACAATGACCTGGGTCCAAAATACAACTAAAGGTGAAAGGCTTTCTGAGGATCAGGGCACCAGACTGAAAAAAGGAAGCATTGGCTTCTACAGAAACATATAGGAACCTTACAAAACAAACAAACAAACACCTTCCTAACCCCAAAGTTTTGAACGGTATAGTGTACACTAGTATAATTGTTATATAAATGTATGTAATTAATAAAAACATATAAGCCTGGTTTCATAGACAGATCATAGATTAAACCAGGATTAGAAAAAAATAAAATAAAATCATTTAATTATTGGTGTGCAAATAATGGCACTGACATATTTTAAAGGTGTCATTTAATGCCATTTTCATACAAGTTAAAGGGTTAGTTCACCCAAAAATGAAAATTAAGTCATTAATTACTCACACCCATGCTGTACCAACCCCGTAAGACCTTCGTTCATCTTCGGAACACAAATGAAGATATTTTTGATTAAATTTGAGACGTGGATCACTGCTACATAGGCTGAGGGATCGAAACTTGGCGGCCCAGAAAGTCAATGAAGAAAATATTTAAATATTCCATGTGACTACAGTGGCTCAAGTATACGTTTATCAAGGGACAAGAATACTTTTTGTGCGAAAAAACAAACAAAAATAACGACTTTATTCAACTATTCCTTTTCTTCCTTGTAGGCCTGAGACGAGAGTTCAATAGATTTCTTTTACATATTATTTACTTTTACATTATCTTCATTATATGTACAATAAAATAAAATGACACAACCCTGTCTCTGTTTGTTAAAAGTCAATAAAAATCAATGTTTCATATTTTTAAAATGAAAACAAAAAGATCATGTTCATTTTGTTATAAATATATGCAGTGAAGATAATCAATGTACATGTTGCCTGAACCACATGACCAATAGGCTAATATGTTTAAGATTTTTTTTTTTAATGAAAAGAGGCTGAGTGGTGTTTTATAACATATTGTTGACGAAAAGAGGCAGAGTTGTAGCATGTTATTTTATTGTTGCGTAAAACATACATAAATAGATAACCGGAGTAGCCAGAGCGTGCTGAGTGACGCGTCCAGACTTGTGTCCTCTCGTCCTTGGGAGTTTGTTCTCCTGAGTCCAAATTGGCAAGTCTGAACTAGCAAGGACGCAAGTCCCAAGTTTGCGTACTTGGTATTGAGAAACGGCCCCGTGCTCATCGAAAAGGCAACTGGACACACAAACAGGTGTTCCTGATTGACTAAATGGTAAATGGTTTCAAAAGTTACATTTTTGTCACATTTGTGACCAGAAGTAACCAGGAGCCCTGAAATTTTGGTGAATCAGTCGGCAAACTGCTTCACAGCAACAACTTTGACAAAGTTACCAAACTCCATCCTTGTTGGAATAGGTCAGTGAGTGTTACTGATCATTAAGTTTGGTTAATTTAGTTTGGTCATAGCTTCTGTTAGAATGGATGAGTGAAAAAGCAAGGTGTTAACTTTCCCACAGGCTTCCCTTAGGCCTCTCTGCTCAAGCTGAAAACACAGCCTGACATCCAGCACACGCACACACACACACACACACATGCACACACAGAGAAAGAGAGATTAAAGGAAGTTTGGAAACATGCCTGGGGCTTCCTTTATATATAGGGAGATTTCACTGTTCTGGGGGAGAGGATGGGTTTGATCCCTCACTTATTTCTCCCTTTCATTTCTGAATGATTCTACAGAGAGATGACCACTTAACCTCCTTGCTTCTTCCCTGAAGCCACCCTGAAGTACACAATCCCTAACAAATGAAGGACAACTTAAAATATGGACTATATCATATATAGCTTACTTATCTTAAAATGTTTTGGGATGGCTTTGCTGCACTAATACTTGTAAATACTCCATACAGAAGCTTGAATTGAAGGAGAAAGGGAGTAGAGAAAGCTCACCCAAAACATTGTATTCTGTCATTACATTATGTAAGCTGGTATGCATCAAAATGAAAAAAAAAAAAAAAAAAAAAAAAAAAACACTTCTAAAATATCATAGTATCAAAATACGTAAATGTCAAAATATAATAAGTGGTCCAAACCACATCTGCACAATATTCAAAGTGTGTGATGAACAGACTGAAATAATTCCTTATAATTCCCTTCCCCACTCCCCCAAGTTAAACTGATAATAAGGCTGCCAAAATAACAAAAATAATTATAATAAAAAAATAAAATAAAATTACTTTACTTTAATACTCTGAAGTAAAGTAAAATACTTTTTGAAGTAAAAATACTTTGAAAGTGTAGTGGAAATGAACTACAAGCACAGTCATCACAAAAACCTTTGTTGAAGAGCAACACAAGGGTTTATGTGAACCCAATCTATAAATTCTGAACTTCTGGCACTAATACGGTCATAGAAAATCAGACTGTGCCTCCAGCCGCATAAAAAACAAAACAGTCCATGCTGCAGTATACTGTAAAATCATTCTCAGAGTAGAACCCTTGTAGTCGCTTTGTCCACACCTTCAGTATCCTTTGTACAGTCTTTGTACATATTATTGCATTGAATGCAACAGGAGGTCAGATCTACAGAATTCTGTAGGTCTTTCTATGGTCCTCTGAAAAGGAGAACCAATTTTCTGATGAAAAAAGAAGTATGTGTAAAACATGTTTCCATTTTTTTTTTTTTTAATAGGGGGCTATTTAATGTGTTGTGTTGCTGTGGGACACAGATTGAGTAGCTCAAAGTTCCAAAAGCTTTTCTTTGCCCTTGCTGCGATGTAAAAAGTTCATGCAACGTTTTGAGTG
The DNA here is from genome assembly GCF_988280905.1 of Pimephales promelas. Taxonomy (NCBI): domain Eukaryota; kingdom Metazoa; phylum Chordata; class Actinopteri; order Cypriniformes; family Leuciscidae; genus Pimephales; species Pimephales promelas. Next base: position 27,948,622 of record NC_142777.1, read on the forward strand.
TTGAGTGCAACATGATGATGGGACAAAGAGTTCCAGCATGGCAAACAAGTGCAAAGACCAACAGATGGCATGGTTTTGGGGTCAGTTGTTTAAAATTGGTCTGTGAATGAATAAAATATATTTGTTTACTTTCATGGTGTCCTTTCACAGTTTATCGCTCACTCTCAACAACTATACTTAGTGTACAACAGTGTATCACAACTATCACAACAGCTGCGAGAAGACCTTGGGGCTTGGGTTCAGGAATCTCATGTGCAGAGCCGGCTCTCCCTAAAAGCGAACTAAGCGGCTGCTTAGGGCCCCGCTGCTACTAGGGGACCCCCTAACTACAGATGGTAGTCGCCGCTCAAAGTGTGGGGCATAGAGACGGGACTGGTGGGGCGCGCCAACAGGACGAAAGTTTCCTTTTTATGCCTTTATATCTATGCTTTATATCTTTATTTGTTCATGGCGAGTCCGCATCGTCAACTTCATCTTTGCAGCCAAGCTGAAAACACCAGTTTATTAATAAACAATTAAATGTCTCCTTGTTATTTTTTTCACATTCATAATCATAAGCCTACTTTTGCCGGCTCATGCGCTTGAGTGAGGCTTTATAACACTCATTATCCTGTATGGCCTTAAGTTATTTAATCAATATAAAGGGGTGATTTGTCCACTAATGGCTTAAATAACAACGCATTCTCACCCCAAGGCGTCACCTTTGACCATGCTTCAATATTTGACGTTTTAGGCGCCCTTTAGCGTCACTTACATGCAGGGCCGGCCCGAGGCATAAGCGAACTAAGCGGCTGCTTGGGGCCCCCTGGCCACCAGGGGGCCCCCTAATCGAGGTTATTTTTTATTTTTATTTTTTTAGATGACTTAAACAAGTGACATAAATCAATGAATGAATGAATGAATATGACTGAATGAATAGTTCAAGACAACAAAATTCTGATTTAATGGTCAATATACCTGCCTACAAGTTACAACTGCTGCTCTGTCTGCCAGCGTTTAAGTCATACGCATAATCTTCTAGACACATCGCGCGTGCATAGACAATTCGTGCGCAACTGCGCCTAGTCACGGTATCGGTTTAAGTTGGAGAAAATAGCCCACAGGAGAACTTATCCTTCAAGGTGTAAGGGTAGCAGTTTGAATAAATAATAAACATAGCAGTTTGAACTCTTCTCCACTTTATTATACCACACATCAGATCTCCAAACACCCGCGACACTCCAGTAGCCTAGCAAGTGCGCACGACCCATCTACGGCAAGCCCCGAGGGGAAAAATACATTGCATACACACATACAACGAGCGCCAGAACATCATAACCGGTATTATAGTAACAGACTGTGTTGATTATGTCATGTACTATATAACAAAGTCTGTTACAATAATAATAATAACAATAATAAAGATTTTGAGGATAGTTACTCTGTATTGAGACAGTTGAGAAATAGGCTAGTAATATTTTTAGTTTTCAACAATAGCTGAGACCCAGAAAGTTTTTTTTTTTTTAATTTAGTTTTTTTTCATGTCATCACATTGTTTAGAGCATAATAAACAAATGGTAAAAAAAAAAAAAAAACTTTTTGAAAAATTATATTTTATTCATATGTAATACTTTGTCCTCTGTAGTGGACACCAGGACTCAGTTGTTAAAATTAAATGACATACAATGTGTAGGCAAAAACAATGGGATTTTTTTTCCAATCACCAATACATTTTGGGGTTTCAGGATTTTTTTGAACTAAAATTTGTATAAAGATGATTATCAACTATGTTATGAAAGATATAATGGAATTAATTGATACACCAATTTACTTTATGCAATATATGGGTAAAATTGGCATAAATTAATATTCCCATTCAATGCAAAGTATCTATACACTGTATCTAATTTGCACATTAATGTGTTCTTGGAGCAACATTTAATGAGGAAAGAAGTGTAAGCATTGGCGTAATAATAAGCAACATTTTAATAATAATATCTAATATGTCATAAGAATATTGACGTATAATTTATTTACATATTCACTTGTTATGTCTCCCAGAATGCCTGATAAACATGATTTATGTCCTGATGTTCTCTACAGTGGACATGAATGAAATCAATGCCCTGTAACGGAAAGTCATTTTTTTCATTTGAAACCCCATAACATTTTCATGAGATGTTGGTTGATGAAATACAATTTGAAAAGTAGTTAGATTTAAATTATAATTACAATATATTACCATATTTCAATAAGAGTGCTACATTTGATCACTAAATTAATGTTAGACATTTTTAAAGACCAAGGAGAAGTTGTTTTCATGGTGAAACCTCCAACCATTTGGTATATCTGTATTGCCCTGAATGTGCTCTTTACAGGACATCCAGAAAAAAAATGTGACATGCATGGTGTCAGAGAAATACACTAAAATATAATGTCCACTACAGTGGACAAAAGTCTATTCCTGGGTCCCAGGAGGATAGGCCAAAGTATCATTGCTCTTACGTTTCTAATTTCTCAGTTTTGTCATAATTTTAGCAAATAATTTATTGTATATGTTTTGAGACAGTTTTAAGACTGTTTTCAAACTTATTTATTTAAGTAGGCATCTATTTTTTTATTAATACATAACCTCAGTGTATTCATTTATAATGTATCATTTTTGCGTGACATTTATGTCAATAATCGTCAAACACAGGTGACTCCGCGTCGTGGGAGGGGCCCCCAAATCAAATTCTGCTTAGGGCCCCCAAAAGGCTCGGGCCGGCGCTGCTTACATGACGCGATCCTACGGCGTCATCTAACTGACGCTAAAGGAAAGCGTCAGTTAGAGTACGCGGTTAGGTTTAGGTGTGGGGTGGGGGTAGGGTACACGCGATCCTAGGGCGTCATCTAACTGACGCTAAAGGGCGCCTAAAGCGTCAGATATTGAAGCATGTCCAAATGCTTCCCAAGGCGTCAGTTAAGTGACGCCTTGGGAGTGAGAATGGGCTGTAAATAAACAACCACTAGTCGACCTTTAGTCAGAGGCAGCCCTTATTCCACATATTTTCGAACCAGTAGGGTTGAGCCATAGACTGTAGGGTTGAGCGCGCGACCCTGAGCGAGGAACATTCAGAAATCTCTGCTCACGCTCTGATCGGAACAAAGGAATATTGAAACAATTAATCAATAGTTTATTTATCATACACTGCCCATCATTTTAAACCCATATCAAACAGAGTAGCCTAAGCCTAGCACGAAAAAAAACGTTAGGCTGTTATAAATTATTTTGCGGACCCCCTGGCTATAGCTCTCGTACCACCAGGGGTCCGCGGACCCCACTTTGAGAACCACTGGCCTAAGGAAGCCCGTTTTCACCACAGTTGAGTAAAAAATATAATTCTGTAAGTCATAATAATGGGAAACTTTCTCGTAATAATGACTTAACATCTCATAATAATGAGACATTTTCTCGTAAATGACTTAATATCTCGTAATAATGAGAAACTTTCTCGTAAATAACTTAACATTTCGTAATAATGAGAAACTTTCTCACTAAATAAGTTTCTCCTGGATCATTAAGTATTTACATTTTTTAAAGAATGAAACATACTCACTAAAGAATTAGATTACAGATAATTAATTACAAAAGTGAAGCCACAACTATTGTAAATTTTGCACAGTCGTTATGATTCAAAAAGTGATATAGGCTAGACAGTTTTTAAATAAAAAAAAATCAGCTATGGTGCAAAAACTTGCAAATCATCACAAGTTGATGGATTCACAAAACTGAATCTATTGAGTGTCAAGGTTGATCTGATGTAATGTTACATCAGCCTCCCATGTCTTCATTCTTATTTACAGAACACTGTGTTTTCAGACAAAGCAATTTCATTCAAGCCTGATACACACACACACCCTTTCTCTCTCTCTCTCTCTCTCTCTCTCTCTCTCTCTCTCTCTCTCTCTCTCTCTCTCTCTCTCTCTCTCACACACACACACACACACACACACACACATACAGTAACTAACATGTGGTTTGTCTTACATTCCACTTCATTGCATACATCGACATTAAGAATGACAAAAAGATCACACTGTCAGTCCACAATCCCAGAAACAGGAGTTTGCTATCAGTCTATCGTCTGCTCACTTGTTAATCAGTACACGTCTATAACAAGTGCAGTGAAACAGGGGCCTTTGAAAGAACTAGAGGAAACAGTGTTTAACGTGAGTGCCAGATTCCTTTATATGATTTGCAAGTCACACGAGGAAATGTGAGAATCTGATACTACTGCTATGCATCATGAGTCATTAGCAGGATCAAAAATGAATACAAAAATGAGAGAAAAGGGGAGTGTTTGAGACACCAAAGAGGCAGATGAGAGAGAGAGAGAAAAAAAAGAGGAGGGAGAAGCCACTTTACATTATATTTGTTTAGACTTGTCACAGAGTATCAGACGTTTGCTTTACTTTGAGAACACCTTCTGCTCAGGCCTCTCATGTGCTACTGGTAAGGGGAGGCACACTACACTGTGAGTGAGAGAGTCAATGTGTTTGTGAGTGAACAGGATGCCCAGAAGGACTGTGTCAGTTCCCCATCCCAACGGGGATCCGACTTCAGGTAATTATGGAAAGAAATGCCCTCTCGAATCAAATGGAGACCCCCACGCTGGAGCCCCCGAGGAGAAGGTGGAATTGGGAAAGAAGGTGACCCTGCTCCGAGGAATCTCTATCATCGTCGGGACGATCATTGGAGCGGGAATATTCATCTCTCCGAAGGGAATTTTGAAGAACTCTGGCAGTGTGGGAATGTCACTGGTGGTGTGGATTGCCTGTGGGATTCTCTCTCTTTTTGGTGAGTGTGTTAACATGTGCATATGCTCTCACACACTGGCTCACATTCACATTATCTTTTCCCACACATATTATTCAGTTTTAAAAATGACCTAAATATCTCACCCACTCACCTGGTACACATCGACTTTCTTAGTTCCTGATATAATCAACAGCTGGATTTTAATTCGAATCTGAGGCCGCTTTATTAACCGTTTGTTTGTGGTTTTGAAATCGTGGCTTACCTAACAGCACCACTGATGTCACAGTCATTCATTAGGACACACTTTACTCACTGAAAGGAAATGAGTGTTGTTAAAAGGATTCATGACTCCAAAATGAAAATTCTGTCATCATTTACTTTACTCTCATGACATTCCAAACAGGAGACGTTTAGCAAGTTTCAGCTGTTCTCTTCCACACCATGAATTGGGACAATGGGCTGTCCAAAAATGACAAAAGGCACCAAAGCAAGTTTCCTGATGCCATTTGATACGTAGCTTTGTTTGAAGAACAACAAGAGTGAAACTTCAGTATTTACTAAAGTCTCGACTTGAATATTCAGCTAAACTTCACCTTTTGTATTCTAGTCATATAGGTTTTAAAAGGCATTAGGGTGTAATTTTCAATGACAAAGACATTGTAAGTTCTATTTTTTGGGTGAACTAAGGTTCATGTTGTCTGTGCACTCTTACATCTGCTTACTGTTTATTTTATTATATGAGTACCGCTAGTTAAAAAAAGGAGAACTGGATGATTGTAATCACATTAAAAAACGTATCCTATTTGAAAATTTGGCACTGATAAAGCTGCATTTGTTCAAATAGCAAAAGGTAAGCATTGCCTTGCTTAAGTTGCTCATTGTGCACATTGCACAATTATTTAGATAGCCTGAGGAAGTTAGGCAGCACTGCGTCAGAAAAAAAACAAAAAAAAAACTGATTCATGATTACTCATCATGAGCTGTGAGCTAGTAGAATATGTCTATTACATCTAACTAAAAACTAAAAAACAAATCATGAAGTATTTGGCAACACTTTACAATAGGGTTAAATTTGTTGACACAAGGATTCCCCACATTTTTTTTGTTAGGCCTAAAATATTAACTTACTGTAAAATACCCCCTGAAATTTCAAGTTGATATTCCAATAATTTAAAAATTAAAGTTTTTAATGTTGTTTATATGTCTATGTGGTGTTTTTAATATGCTTTAAGACAAACCATGTGCAAATACTAGTCAACACCACTGCTGAGTATTTTCTCCTAAAAAAAGTCTCAAAAACACAGTTTGAAATCATCGGTGTTTCTTACATCACAAACTACCCTGTAACCAATTACGTCAACATGCGAGCAGGAGTCTAAAGAGAAGCCAGGCTCTCCTGGTTTACTTTTCTGTTGATATGAAAAATCATGTACATTTAGTAATATAGGAGGTGAATTATGTATTTGATGTAATGATTTTATGATAAACTATTTGCCTTTCTCCACTGACGTTCTAAGTTTGCACAATATAGCACTGCAAAACAGCGTAAAAAAGTAGCCTAAATAACGCAAGACAAGGAGTAATTTCAACGTAACCAATTTAAATGTTACCAGTAAATGATACACACTGAGAGAGTAAGTTTGCTTGAGTTAAAACAATAGGCTACTATTCAGATATTTTATGTGAGGAAGGGGGATTGGTTTATTAAGCTATGAACGTGAAACTACAGTAAAAACAACTGCCGTTGATTGACGCCAACCGGATGTTCATGTCTTTTTTCCGCCCCATCTATTTGAAAGTTAGGCTAATAATGTTAGTATATATGGCCTGATTATGTTAATTTTTAAGTTACATAACCTGCCTCCAGTTTTCCTTAACTTGACTAAATAAGAGACGATATTTGACCGGCATATCATTAAAATGTCCATAAAACGAAACCTCTGCCGGTCAATATGAATAAAATATAGGGCAAATTACAGAAACTAATGATTAAGAGTAGAGCTTTCTAACCTTTCTAACCTGTTGTTACACCCCTGGATTAAGGGATGTAGAATATGGTCATGCAGAATAAGGCATTATTACTGTATGTGCTTTATAAGTACTTATAAACAGCCAACATCCTAGTAATATGCATGCTAATAAGAAACTAGTAAATAGTGAGAATTGGACTCTAAACTAAAGTAATACCCATTTTAATTTTACCCAAAGTTATACCCATCTTCATATACCAATGAAAACACTAAAAGTGTTTTATTTTTCCCAAAATAAAACACTTCAAACCGTAAGTGTTTTATTTTGATTGTTTTGTATTTTAAAATATTTTTATTACATACTTTCATAATTTAACTAATTTGTCTTTTCATCAACTCAAGAACCCAAATGTTTCTCGAACTTGACCAAGCTCAGATATAAACACTATTTTGAACAGTAATTCATTACACATTAAAAAGAAGTTCAGGTTTTACTGATAGTCGGCAAGCAAGAATTTCAGGGTATGCATGACGAACCTGATCAGAGGGCCCCTCTAATGCCTAATGTGTGTGTTCGTGCACAATAGAGGCTGATATTGTCTTATGCCGCACTTTGATGGTGAGGAGAGCGCGGTCTGACAACATGGTTGATGGCTTTGTGTATGTGTCGAAGAAGAATTAGTTTGTGTGTAAGAAGAGCATTGTTTGACAGTTTGTTCATTCATGTGTATGCCAGGAGTCATTTCACACTTGTCGGCTTTCTTTTGTGTGCTGCAGCCCAGAAGGCTTTGAGGAAAAGCTGAGCTTCCCATAAAAAAAAAAAAAAACCCTGTCCATTCATCCACAATTTCACTCAATTGAAATCTGCATTCTCTCTGGTGGGCCTTATATTTTAGAGCTCTCTGTACATTTACCTTTTGAACCTCACAAGTCTAAGGGTGCGAGTGAAGCAGGGCTTTGATTTGAACAGAGTATTTATTAAAATGTTAAAATGCACAGAACTATAAAGAGCTTGTGTAAGTGCTCTCTCTGAAAGAGAACAGATGATCTTAATGAACTGACTTAACCATGTGCCATTAGGGTTGCTTTGCAGGTGTTGTGTAAATCTTGCCATCTTTCTGAACAATTATGTCACTCGCTGTCCACAACTTGCCGTTGTCCAGCTACTCTTACCTAATTTTGCTAAAGTATAAAGGTATTCACCTAGTTCTTTCATTTTTGTCCTTTTCAGGTGCTCTATCATATGCTGAGCTGGGTACCTGTATTAAAAAGTCTGGTGGCCATTACACATACATTCTGGAGGCGTTTGGTCCGCAAGTGGCTTTTGTGCGATTGTGGGTTGACATGATTGCCATAAGGTCAGTAAATCCTTATTCATCCTCCGTCTTCATTGACAGGTCTCTGGGGCACTTCCAGAATAAACTAACACAATCCCTTCAACGCCTAAAATAAACACAAGCAAACTCTGCCCAGTGAAGGTTATCTCTCAATATTACTGCTGGGGCTCCAGTAGGCATGGAATGAAAACCAGAGATAAAGTGCCTTATGACAATGAACAAGCCATTGTGGAGGCTCTCATGCAAAGGATCAAGCGCTGGATCCAGTCCAGGTTCATATGTAACAATCACAACACCGCCAAGAGTAACAGATGTAGTTTGAAAGCAAACAAGCTTCACATGAAGGAGAGCACAAAACATGTTCATGTGCAAGTGAGCTGGTTCACGATTATAACAGAAAAATGCAAGATGTTCTAATACAACCCTGATTTATCACATAGATTGTTCTACCTTACTTTGGAACAGTGTTTTATGAGAGATTACATGATGTCCAGTACAGTACACTGAGCGGTCATAGTTACTTTTCTCATCTTGAAGACCTGCAGGTTTTGCTGTGACCGCTCTGGCATTTGGCCGCTATATTTTAGAGCCCATCTTCATGCCATGTGGAGTTCCTGAGACTGCCGTTAAATTGGCCACAGCAATCGGATTCAGTAAGCTTTTTGGCTGCTTGATTACAATATGCATATACCATCTTTATGGACTAGTTCATAAGTGCCATATTCATTTTGAGATATTGTATATTCATTTTCATTGCAGCCATGGCAATGTATCTAAACAGCATGAGTGTAACCTGGACTGCCAGAATCCAGATCTTCCTCACATTCAGCAAGCTGCTCGCCTTCGTCATTATCATTGTTCCAGGATTATACCTACTCTTCAAAGGTATGTAGTTTAAATTATGCTTCTGGCTTCTTGAACAAGAGTTAAATGCACGAAATGCATATATTTATATAAGTAAATGTTTGGTGGATTTCCACGGGAGATTCAAGCATGTCTTTGTGTCATTACGTCACATCTGAACTCACAAAAGAGGAGTCTCGGGGTAGTAGGATATATTGCTTGTCAGGATGCTGGAGATGGACATTTTTAGCTTTTTCTCACAGCATTTTAATTAATTAAACTAATCGTGAGCTTAGAATTATAAGGTTCTATCTCCGTTTAGGGTAGTTCTGAGATATTGAGCATCAACGTTTTTACATCCCAGCTGGCAAAACTGTTATGTAGTATAATCTTCTATTATAGCTTTATCTATTAATCTTTTTTTTTTTAAACACAAAAATAACACCACACAGGCATTAATAAACATTTAATGGATAAGATTATGTCAAAAACTCAATTTCGACCAAAAGTGGAGATAGAACCTTATAATTCTAGTGGTGGATCCACAAACGACAATCACCAGTGACAACTAGAGATTCACCATGTGTAAAACTGATTTGAGGGGTTCAAAATGGACCCAGAGACAGATTTTTTTTTTTTCCCTTTTGGAGAGGTAAGACATTTTAATACTTCAATTCACACAGTTACAGAGTTTCCTTTGTACTGGCTTTTTTGTTTTGTTTTGCTATTATGGTAAATATTAATTATTTTGCTAGCTATAGGGGAGCAATTCACCTCTACTCCATTATGACAAGGAACAAGTCATCAATACAAATTGTGCCAAATAATAATAATAAAAAAAATACTATAAATCCAAAGGTGCACAACTCTTAACACTAAACTTAACATAGTATTAGTGATAGCCGCATAATGTGATTTAGAAATTCTCTCACTTCTCCTGCCGGGCTACATTTACTCAACGGGTGTTTCTCAATACTCAGTTTGATGCTTCCTCATTTCCTCACTCTTCCAACCTGTGACCCAGAAACCGATCAGTGTTAAAATATTGAAAGACATCTGAATTCTCTGATTGCTCCAAGAGGAAGCGAGGAACAAGGATTGAGGAAACTTCCAGAGAAGCTATGAGAGGTGCTGTAATCTTTCTTAGAAGCCTGACGCACATGTAAATTCTCCTCCCTCTCACATCTGTCACAATAATTTTAATTTATGCTTTTCCTTTGACGTTTAAATTAACCATACATCTCACATATTCCAATGCAAGATGCCCTGTTATAATTATTTGTTAAAAATTAAGCCAAACAAAAGCCCGACAGCATCCGACTAGAGAACAACAGTGCAGAACACACCGGAAAAACTAAGTCGGCTGTTGCTCTAAAACGTGTGTCCTTGGCTTAAGGGGGGTGGAGCTGAGACGTAAGGAAAAGAAGTGAGCACAAATTACAAATAAGAAGCACTCAATATGTTCACTTCAGGCAGATCCATAGACCACAATGTACCATGAGTGTGATGTCAAAGCAGATTGAGCTTAATTTACCCCCACCCCACACAACTCAAGTGAATGATATTGGCATTATTTTGACGTTTTTTAATACTTGAAAAAACAGAATTTAATACTTGTTGTAGATATGTTTTTTTTTAACACAGTCATAGTTTATTATATTATCATTTTTGTTTGTGTATTTTTTTTTTTTAGATTTAATAGTTTATATAATTATATATATATTTTTTAACAGCCCAAGTTTACCTACAGGCCTGAATCTGGTGCATAAACAATTAAAGGAAAACAGAAAAAAAAAAAAAAAAATATATATATATATATATTAATCAGCTCCATGGCATATATATTCCAAGTGATCAAGGTCTTAGGGCGTTCCATTTAAAAACATTTCAAGGGTTCCACCTTTAGTGGGCACTCGTGCAATGTAAGCAATGATGTACATCCGAGATGGAAAGAAGTTAGTGAGTGAATCAGCCCCGATTTGACGTCACCTCAGGTTTCCCCACTGGAAGACCTGAGGAGACGTAAACAAACCTGGCTCCTAATTACTTGAATGAAAGTAGCCTACATCTCCTTGTGCACACTCCTGTCCTGAGTACTGACCAGGGGTGCGTTTCCTGAAAGCATCGTTAGCCAACTATGGTCGCAAGTTGGTCGCAATTTCCATTGAACTCTATTGGTAACGACAGAACTTGCGACCATAGTTGGCTAACTATGCTTTCGGGAAACTCACCCCAGGTTAATTGACCCACACGGTGACATCATGTCATTGACATGATGTGCAAAAGAGTGGTAAGACCCTGATCATGCATTCCTTTTTTGGTGCCGTCCCCATCAAGATGCCGCCATGGGCAGTAGCCCACGTTGCCCATGCCTAAAACTGCAACTGACAACTATTAATTTTGATTAATAATACAAATTAAGCATCCACTTAACTGACATAGGTTTGACTCAGGGAAAACTAAAGTTACAGAGAACATCAGGAAGTCTAAGCTTATCACAATGCTAATAATTTTCCGCTGGTTATTTCTGCAGGGGAGACCAAAAACTTTGAGAATGCATTTGAGGTCAACACAGTAGACTTATCAGGACTTCCACTTGCCTTCTACGCAGGAATGTACGCCTATGCCGGCTGGTGAGTCCACCATCTAATTCCATGTAGATCCAATAATGCCGCACGCAGTGTTTGAATACATTTATGGGCTCTTACAGGTTTTACTTGAATTTTGTGACTGAGGAGGTGGAGAATCCTGAGAGGTTAGTGATCAAACATGATTTCTGTATGATTTAAATGTTTAATTCAGCTGTTTCTAGCATGGCAAACCAAATGGCAGTGATGACTTAGGTGTTCATTTCTATTCCTTAGGACAGTGCCTCTTGCCATATGCATCTCCATGGTGATAGTAACGATCTGTTACACACTGGTAAACGTGGCATATTACACCGTGATGTCAGCGGAAGAGCTGTTAGCCTCCAATGCCGTAGCTGTGGTGGGTCACTCCCTGTCTGCTTGTGCTACTATCTCAAAACTTCATTTATTAACAAATCCCAATTAAATTCAATAAACTCAATTAACACAATCCAGGATCCTGTCAGTGTTTCAAGTAGCAGCAGTGACTGGAACATTTAAAAAAAGAGAGCCAGAAAAGAAAAGGAAACTAGTTTTATAAACGAGTTTAAGCAATTTGCAGTAGTGCCTGTAATAGTCAACACCTTCCACTTCCCCAAAGTAAATGTGATTACATAAGGCCAGTGGCTTTAAATGGCTGTCTGCTTCTCTGTTGGAGTACTCATATATCTCTCACAAATAACTGACAGCACCAGAATCTGGCGCAGAGATCTCCTGATAGGCTCTGAAATACTCTAAAAGCTTTCTCATCTTGTTAGACGTCTGTAATGCATTAATTTATAGCCGTTTCACTTTGCATGTCCCTCTACAAGCTCACTCTTATGGAAAATATGAAGCCTTTTCACTTCACCGATTATTCATAAACACGGACAAGTCTAAAAAAAATGAAGATCAATGTTGTTTTCCTTTTTGTTTCACAAAATTAGTTCATCTTTCTCACTTCCATCCAATCTTTTCATCTCTTCCCTCTCTATCCATCCATCAGACTTTTGCAGAGAAGCTGATGGGAGACTTCTCAGTAGCAGTTCCCGTTTTTGTAGCTCTGTCTTGCTTTGGGTCCATGAATGGATGCATATTTGCCATCTCAAGGTGTGCATCTCAGTTTTGAGTCTTTTACAAGGGTCAAACATGGAGTGATAAAGGTTATAGAAATACTAGGAACTAGGAATCTTAATTATTTTGGGAACATCACACAAATTCATACAAATTAGGCACCAATTCACCAAAATGTAAAATACTGTAAGGGTTAAACCACAAAATTTGTATTCTGTCATTAATTACTCACCCTCATGTCATTTCAAACCGGCAAAACATTCATTAATCTTCGGAACACATATGAAGATATTTTAGATGAAATCTGAGAGCTTTCTGTCCCTTCATTGGGAGCGACGCAATTAACACATTGAAGGTCCAGAACGAACGGAAAGACATTATTAAAGTAATACATGTGACTCTAATGGTTTAACCTCCATTTTATGAAGCGATGCGAGAGCTTTGTTTGCACAAAGTGCTTTTGCGAGTGCTTTTGTTTGTAAATTCTGTTTCTCTCTTTTTATTTACACACACAAAGCACTTGCGTCGCTTCATAAATTTGAGGTTAAACCACTGAAGTCACATGGAGGGGTGGTAAAAGTACTCAAAAGTTATACTCAAGTAAAAGTTTATTTACCCAAATAAATTACTACAGTAAAAGTAGTAAGTCATCCATTCAGTCCTCATCACAAAAGTATCCAATTTGAAATGTACTTAAGAATCGAACGTAAAATGTAAATATTCAGATTAACTGTAAATAATTAATAATCAATAATCAAGGAGATCAATTGTTTTGGGATTGATTTTTTATTGAATGTTTTATGATAGAATTAGATACTGCAATTAAGAATAGCTTAGCTAGCTGTTTACAAGGCACGTTTAATATGAAATCACTTGGCTAACAATAATTAGTAACATTAAAGCAACTCTGAAGAACTTTTCTTCTGCGGTCCCCCTACAGGTTACAAAGTGATCATTACTGACAGTGAGAGCTGCACCTTCACATGTTGTTGGGGTCATCTTCAACTTCGCAATGATGAACTGACTGCTATTAGAGTGAATGCTGGCAAAGAGCTTGTGCGATCTTTTTTTCAAAAGAAAACCAAATTTTTCATTGGTTTGGAAAGCCAGTGTAATAAATACTTGGAGCAGGCATGGGGAAATGTATCGGAGTAAAAAGCAAACTTTGTCTTTAATATTGTAGTGGAGTAACCCTAAAAAAAATACTTAAGTAAAGTAATAACCTATTTTACTTACCATGGTCGTATGGTTACTTTAATGATGCCTTTATACCGTTTTGGACCTTGAATGTGTAAATTGCATTGCTCCCAATGGAGGGACTGAAAGCTCTCTGATTCAACCAAAAATCTCTTAATTTGTGTTCCGAAGATGAAAAAAAGGTCTTACAGGTTTGGAACGACATGAGGGTGAGTAATTAACGACAGAATCTTCTTCTTTTTTTTTTTTTTTTGAAGAAGAAGAATTGCCATGAGAGGGTATTGGAAATTACACCAAGTACATGATTTTTTTAAAAATTATTTTTCAAATGACCAAATGATTGTTGGTCACACAGTTAATTGTTTTAGGCTTTGACACATGTTTAGTATTTAGTTTCAAATCCAAAGTTTCAGAAAATCAACTATATTATGCCTTGGTTCGTATTTACATTTTGTTTTTCATCCACAGAATGTTCTATGTCGCCTCTCGAGAAGGTCAGCTTCCTGAAGTTCTCTCTATGATTCACATACACCGACACACGCCATTACCTGCTGTGATTGTCCTGGTGAGTCATAGACACAAATGTCCCACTCAATTGTCACCCTTACTGATAAAACCGTTTGAGCTATTTTGAAAGCTTCAGAATAAAAAACATTACTTATGAAACTGACTATTGTGTATGTTCCTACAGAAAAAAAAAATAAAATAAAATAATATATATATATATATATATATATATATATATATATATATATATATATATATATATATATATACACACACATATATACACACACACACACACACAATTACTTGTACAAATACCAAATATTACAAAAAATAAAAATAAATAAATGTTTGTGTGTATATACAGTATATATATACACACACACACACACACACACACACACACACACACACACACACACACTGTATATCAAAGATTCAAAAGTAGCCTACTATTAAAATAATTACAAATATACTAACTGACATATGCATAAACATTAACTTTAAATTAAATTAACTTTAAATTTACCATCAGTCATTTTCATGCTGCACACCTTTCTAAAAGCTCTCATCTTTCTTTTAGTATCCGATCACACTACTGATCCTCTTCCTAGGGGACATCTACAGCCTGCTGAACTTCATGAGCTTCCTACGCTGGCTCTTTATCGGGGTGGCAGTGGTCGGCCTCATCTACATGCGATACACACGCCCTGATATGCCTCGACCTTTTAAGGTGACCCTCTTTTCTGTTCTGGCAGCCTGTTACCTCATGTCCAACACATCTCTAATGCAAATTATTAGTTAAATATCTAGCAGGTAAGAAAACATGGTAGATTTAATTCTAAGGGGTATGTTAGCAGAGGAGAGCAAGCTATTGAGATCTTGTACTCTGTGTTACAACCCTGGCTCTAGGGATGCAACATAAAGGACACAAAGACAGAAGTCTGCCAATCAAAATAAATTATATTTAATATAAAAAGAAAAAGGGACTTTAAAAGCAAAAAAAAACAAAAAAAAAACACTGCTACTGCTCTGCCGGCCGCGAGAGAGTGTGAGAGAGCGTGAGAGACCCATCGGGTGACACCAATTGGCTTTATACATAGCTGCACTACTTCCTGAACTTAAGCCAGCTCCTTGTTTCCTGTCTGCCATTATTGGCCGAACTTGATTAATTCAGGTGTGTCTGATTATTGTTGCCGTGACTACTGAGGTCAGTCGATTTAGAGAGACGGATACATCTGACGTTGTTTGAGAATCATTGAAAAATGTGAAAAATCACCAATCACAATTTGACCTTTGATGCATGTAAACCTGTTGTAACTAAATTACGTAGGAGCCTTTAAAATGGCATAATGGGGCATATTAAAGGACAATCAAATTGGTTTGGAGTGTCTTAAGTGTGAATTTTCATGTCAAAACACTGTCTGTACAGGCCAAAATAAACAGGTGTACTCTTCAAAAAGGGAACAAAAGCACCATAAAAATGATGAAAGTGGCCTACTCACTATATTCCAAATCTTCTAAAGTCATATGATTTGAGGCTTACATTTTTACAGTCTCAAGTGAAAATCTCAAGTCTCAACTCTATAGAACACACTTTTAATTTTTCTTTATCTTTGTATTTTTCTCTTTCACAGGTCCCCATTATAATTCCTACTGTTTTCTCCTTCGCCTGTTTCTTCATGGTCTTCCTTTCTCTATATTCGGATCCAATTAATACTGGGATTGGCTTCGCCATCTCTCTCACTGGCATCCCTGCATACTACATATTCATCTACACCGAAAGAAAACCCAAATGGTTCCAGAAATTATCAGGTCAGAGGTTACATAAATGCAAATGGCAACAGTGTAAAATTTCTATTTTTTTTTTTCTTTTTTATTGGTTACACATGAATGATTATTATAATGACTTTGGCATTCCAATTTATTATTATATGACTGATCTTAAACTCTTGGAATAACTCTTGGAAATGTATTCCATATAATATCATATTAGAATATGGTAAAATCTTAAAACATATTCTAAAACGTATTAATGTTTGTTTCCTGTGTGTTTTTCAGACTCAGTGAACAGATCACTACAGATCATCCTACAGGTGGTTCCTGCAGAGCACTGACCGCTATCCTTTTTTTTTTCTTTGCATGTGTGACAGTATATAGTAGTTCTCTCACAACCAAAGTGTGTTCTGATTGACAGCAGGGAGAAAACAATACTAAATCCAAATAATATAATCAACTGAAGCAATGCCAGTTGAGACCTATTTCTGTCTTACATCCAAAAATGAGCAAAAACAATCTCTGAAATGTCTCTGCCTCAGTCCACCTGAGAGAGAGATGCAACACTGTCGTTTCAAATATTCATCTTCCAATGCTGTGAAGAACCTAACATGAGTGACATAAAGTCCATGCATATCACCTGTGGTGTTTTAGAACCGTGCTCACTTATTCAATTTTCACGGCTATATTTTTATTAAACGTCAATGCACAGACGCCATAAGTGATTCCACTCCATGAAGGGTGACTCAAGAATGGGTTCAGACCGGGATTTGGACATAATGTTACACTCTCCTCAATGGCTGAGGTAATTGAAATTGTGTTATACTGACATGACTGTACACACTGAATAATGGCTATCTTGTAGGGTCTGACCAATAGGTTATTTATGACATCTCACATACACCACAGTGATATTTATCTATTACGCTACACTGGATAATCTGGTATTCTTATTGCCTATAGTGCTACAGTATTTTATTGTACCATGCAGGAGAATTCCACAGTGCACTAATTTATGTTTATTAAACCATTAGACATCTTAAATACCCAATTCAGCTTGAGAATTGATTATATTTATTCCCAAATGAATTGCCACTATAGTAATGATTTTGCACATTAACATTGTGTTTGAATAATGAATTACACACATAATCAAGTAGGCAGGTGCCCTACTATAGAATATGTGCCTGTTTAAAGGGATACTCCACTGTTGTTGTTGTTTTTTTATATATATTAAACTGTTATTCCTAAAATGTTGAGTTGAGACATATCTCTCTCGTCTCAGTGCGTGCACTAAATCTATCTGTCTTTCACCGAAAATCTGTTGGCACTTAGTTCAACCCAGTTCATTCATTAGGATCCAAAGAGAGAAGCGACCAAACACCTCCACGTTTTTAACCACATTTAACCCTCAGATTATCTTCATTTGCATCTACACTAGTTATCATTGGGGTCTCCAGGGACCACAGATAATAACATTTAATTTTGTAACAGAATAAAAGTTTTTTTTTTCAACATTATTATTATTTTACACATTTTAAAAAATGTATTAATGTTTTTACTCAACATTTGTACAGTTTTTGGAGGATTTATGATATCTATTCAATTTCTATAAATAAATACAGAATTATTTACTTAAATACGCTTTTTACAAAAACAAAAACAAAAAACAAAACTGTTTTTATGTAAAATTCCCTATATAAAAGACCCACATTTTAAACTTTAATTCATGGAGATAACATGGATAATTTTACATGGTTTAATGGAAAATACAGATTTCCAGAAAAAAACAAAAAAAAAAACAAAAAAAAAACAAGGTCTTTAACCACTAGATGGCTGTATGCTATTTTTGACTAATCAAAATATATCTTTTCACAAGTTTTTCCAGTTGGATTTATATCTAAATATTATAAAATCACTATAACAAAAAAAAAAGTCAAAGTTTAGTATTTGTTGTACTGACAAAAGTTTTTCAATAATGTTACATTATGATCAAAGACGATTGCAGCTGGAGAATTGATATGTAGCCTATAGATTTCACTATCACGTGTGTTGTAAAAGAAATCGACAGCGCATTCATTTTAATTGATGAACAGAGAACTGCAATCAAGGCATTTGTCAATCGGAAAGATGCGTTTGCCGTCCTTCCTACGGGATTCTGAAAAAGTGTAGGGCCTAATTTATCAGCTAATTTATCAGCACACTCGCAGTCATGGAGGACCAAGTAAAAGAAGCAGCACTCATTATTTTACTACTTCTTCCAGGATACGTGCAGTTGAGTTCTGTAGACAACTATAGGCTATAGCTCACTTGTCACTTCGACTCGGCTCAGTAATATCGTCACTCACCCAGCTAAGTGCTAACAAAGTTTTGCCGCAAGACAGAGAGAGACGAGAGAGGTATGTATAAACTTGTCTTAGTTAAGGGAAAAACATAGTTTAATATGAAAAAAAAAATGGTGGAGTATCACCTTTAATTAAATCAGTATTATGTAATACTAGTATGACTGTTTTAGATAATTCTACATCGACTGGTATATTTTTGTACACATATTTTGTAAAACTATATATGAGCAAACTTTGTATGACCATTTCTACCACATTAAATAAATCTATTTCCCTTTACCTCTGCTATATTTTTTAAAGTTTCCATGATGTTGTTTATATTTAGGTGTATGGGGTGGAACGGTGTATTCGTATTGAACCGAAACGGTACTGGCGTCACGGTTCGGTGCATTAATTTACACAGAGAATACACAGTATGAAAAAAAAAAAAAAAAAAACGCACGCAAATTAATTAATCTAATGCAGAACTACTGTTAGATACCCTGGTTTTTTAGGGACACATAATCTGTAGCCCCACTTACGTGAACTATGCCTACAGCATGTATGTGTAACAGTGTTGTCTCTGCGTTGTGTTGTGTTAACTCAAGATGGACACCAAATCACGCAACTGAATATTCCGCCATGTCCCAACTATTATCGCCGCAGCACTTGATGCTTGCCTTGCACAATACATTTTGAGAGAAGAGAAAGAAGACGTGGCACCTCTGAAAACTCCCACTGTTTGTGAAATTGCCTATGGCAGATAGTTGTTAAAAGAATGATATGATTTTATAATCTGTGTGGATTATGATTGCAGAAATTTCCCACATTTTAAATGGGAGAACTGTGGGAATGATTCGAATTTTGCGCAATACCCGCAAATCCTGCGCTGACATTCGAGCCCTGAAAGCAGAAAATGTGTTCTTTTCACACTGTGAGGATTTTGATCAATGAACAGGTTTCACTTCACAAAGTCTGCTGTTGTAGAAAGAGACTAGTCAATGAAATAACAGTAGACATGTAAAACCCAACACACAGTGTTTGTGTGTGGGTAGATTGTTGGCATTGGATGGGATCTAGGAGCAGCAGAATGATTGATCCAATGATCCATTCCACTAGAATGATTGCATTACTCCTCTAATACCTCAACCGCTTAAAGAGCCATCCTAAGAAGATGAGAATATAGTAAGAAAGAAAACAGAAGGCTGAGGAAGAAAACTATACTTCACACTTCAATAAAATCGTGTGTGTTATAGTCAGCACAAGTTTGTGTGTGTGTTGGCAGCACAAGGGGTCCAATATCGCAGGCAACAAAGCTCAAATGACTTTGTGAATAAGTTGAAGCTGGTGAACCAGGACCCAGTGCCAAGATCATGGCCCTGGCCCAAAACACTAACACACACAAGCAAACACGCTCGAGTGAACATATCCCTGCCATTGTTGGACAAATGCCTAGTACATCATCAAGAGATGACCAGCTCCTGGGATGGGCATAATGCCATTAAAACGAGGAGGCGCATGTCTGCACAAACCAGTTAGCACAGTCTGAAGTTAGAGGTACGTTACAGCTCGGATATTTATAGATACAGTTATAGATTCAAATATACACTTTTTTATGCAATTTTAAGAGACGGGAACCCTACAATCTGAGAGCAAGGTCAATAAGATCAATAAAAGGGACAGAATGGGATGATGTACACATGCAGAATGATGGAACATGGAGATGGAATGTGTGTACTGGATCAAACTAATCTGGACCAGACAATAGAGATACATGGGCTGAAATCTATCTATCTATCTATCTATCTACATTTGTTTATATTATTTCAGAATATATAGGCCTCATTTATTAACTAGCAGTTTCATCCCAAGACTGCATTTGGAAAAAAAAAAAAAAAAGTAAAATGAATACAGCGTAACATTATATTATTTCAGATTATAATATGTCAGATTTTCAACCATTTTCTGTTGGTTGAAACACTGTCTTTCTTCCATCAGTTACTTCTGCAGTTCCAGCTGCTGTCACATGGTGGCGATAATGTAAAACTCAACAATCAGGCCTCCACACATGAAAGAGCTAAGAAGAGGTTGTGTACTGTGAGATCTCCATCGATCAGTTAGACACAGCAGCTGCTGCTCACAACAACAAATAACTTTGTGATCTATAATGCATTTTCTAATCCGTGCATCTGCACACTCGTTCATCTCCATGATCGGCTTCACGTCGAAGATCAACAGCTCTTTCGGCCCCTTCAGACAGGGTCATGATTCTGCCTGACAATAAGACAGTGGGACTGATTTACACTTTTCTATACTCTCTTTTAAGACCTCTGGTTTACTTCACATTTCAGACACTTTTACAGCTAATAAACCATCCATCCAGGGCCGTACCACAGACATGAAGAGGGACATGTTGCTTCCAATATTCAGATTGGTCATTAATCAGAGTGGGTTTTTTCAATGATAACTTGATGAATCTTGAATTTTTGGTAACATCCTTCCTTCAATCCCTTATTCAATCAATCAATCCATCCATCCAAACAACCCAATTAAAAATGCAGTTATCACAGCACAAGTGACCCAAGTCGTTGCACTACCATTTTGTACAGTGATCAAATGTGGGTGGGTTTCTTGGAAGACTGAGATCTCATTTACATCAATTGAAGAAATGGAACATGACATGAGAGGAGCAAGGCCCACGATACATTAGTTTGACAAACATGTGTGCACTTTCCATGTGTAAAAATGCAAATGCATTTGTTATCTTGCACATATGTGACTATATATACACACCAACTTTAAGAATATGTGATCAGTATTAAAAGAAACGCAGGCCAGGTGACTAACCAATGATCACATGCTCCATCCTGGTCCATGCCCATAATGTGTGTGTAACAGAACTTGAACCTTCTGTCTTTGTTTGTAACTAACATTGTGAATGTCCATTTGTCCGTTCTACAAATCTGTGCATCTATGTTTATGTTTTTATGCTGTGACTGGCAGACAAAGTCACCTAAATTACTTACACTCCATCTATTACAGAGTGATTCACGCCTGCCTGACATTTTATTAGCCATGGGGTGTCTGTATGTGCCTGTGTGGTTTGTGATGGAGCAGATATATGCATGCGATCCAATTATCCCTACAAAAAGTAAGAACATGCATATGTTATGCTTATATTCATGGGACTTCATACACAACACACACAGCACTGGGGTTTGACACCATCATAATATTAAGTGTCCCCAACTTACAAAGGATCCCAAACTCCATCAGAAACATCAAAAACATCTATTTAGAGACCAATCATTGCAGAATATCCAGGCTAACTTCCATGTCAACTTCCCATGTGCTATACCTAACCTACAGACCTTCCATCTTTGTTACATATTAAATTATGGATAATGTTTACTGTATGTGCTTCCTTATACATAAAAGGGTTTATCTGTGTGTTGGCTCATGTGTCAATTGTAGCAGTAAATACTGCAGCTTGTGCATTATTTATATTGCATTATTATTTATCCCTGTTGCTTGGGCACAGTGCACTCATTTGTCATGACACAGAAAGTTCTTCTATTATCAGAGACATCCGCATGCACACACACACACACACACACACACACACACAACTTTACTCAAAAACTTTTTAAGGAATACCACTATTCAGACACATCTGATGCAGTTTCATGTTCAGATTCAGTAGTAACTTCATCTGAACTCAGTTTTCAGTTTGTGAGACAAAAAAGACAAACATTTGTTGTATGCTCACTTAGGAAGAACGAGGTTCAATCGTACTGTAAATGGCAAGAAATGGAAAGAAAGGGAATCTACAAAGGAAAGGAGCTCCCAATGCATGTTGAAGTCAATATGAAACTCGAAAATGTGACATAATGAAAAGGAGTCTATTTAAACAGAAATTACAACAACAGTACAAGCATATACTGTATCTAAGGTGTTGTCCAATAAAATGTTGTCAAAGATTTCCAGGATCATGTATAATCTTCAACTAATACAAGACAGACAGAATCATAACCAGACTGTAAAATCAGTAGAAATGAGAAAACTATCTGCATGTGTCATACACTCACCTAAAGGATTATTAGGAAGACCATTCTAATACCGTGTTTGACCCCCTTTCGCCTTGAGAACTGCCTTAATTCTATGTGGCACTGATTCAACAAGGTGCTGAAGTTGATGGAGATTTGTAGGATGCACATCCAGGGCACAAAGCTCCCGTTCCACCACATCCCAAAGATGCTCTATTGGGTTGAGATCTGGTGACTGTGGGGGCTATTTTGGTACAGTGAACTCATTTTCATGTTGAAGAAACCAATTTAAATTGATCTTTGAGCTTTGTGACATAGTGCATTATTCTGCTGGATATAGCCATCAGAGGATGGGAACATGGTGGGCATAAAGGGATGGACATGATCAGAAACAGTGCTCAGGTAGGCCGTGGAATTTAAATGATGCCCAATTGGCACTAAGGGCCCTAAAGTGTGCCAAGAAAACATTTCCCAGACCATCACACCACCACCAGCCTGCACAGTCGTAACAAAGCATGATGGATCCATGTTCTCATTCTGTTTACGCCAAATTCTGACTCTAGCATCTGAATGTCTCAACAGAAATTGAGACTCATCAGACCAGGCAACATTTTTCTAGTCTTCAACTGTCCTTTGGTGAGCTCTTTCAAACTGTAGCCTCTTTTTCCTATTTGTAGTGGTAACCGGTGGGGTCTTCTGCTGTTGTAGTCCATCTGCCTCAAGGTTGTGCGTGTTGTGGCTTTACAAATGCTTTTCTGCATACCTTGGTTGTAACAAGTGGTTATTTCAGTCAAAGTTGCTCTTCTATCAGCTTGAATCAGTTGGTCCATTCTTATTTAACCTATAGCATCAACAAGGCATTTTCGTCCACAGGACTGCCGCATACTGGATGTTTTTCCCTTTTCACACCATTCTTTGTAAACCCTAGAAATGGTTGTGCGTAAAAATCCCAGTAACTGAGCAGATTGTGAAATACTCAGACCAGCCAGTCTGGCACCAACAACCATGCCACGCTCAAAATTGCTTAAATCACCTTTCTTTCCCATTCTGACATTTAGTTTGGAGTTCAGGAGATTGTCTTGACCAGGACCACACCCCTAAATGCATTGAAGCAACTGCCATGTGATTGGTTGATTAGATAATTGCATTAATGAGAAATCCTAAAAATCCTTTGGGTGAGTGTATTCGAGTGATTCTATGGTTGGTAACTTCCCAATACTCAGTACAACTACTCGCATCGGTTTCAGGATATTCAGAGACATTTTACATTAATTGTACATTGTGCAAAGTTAATTTGTTTTAAACTATAATTTCTGAAGATACTGTCTCTTTCCACCCACCCCTCACCCCTCACCCTTAGGCAGTTGTCTACAGGGTGGACCGCAAAGTCTTCACCTGTCACCCTCATTCAGACTCAAGCTCAACATGTCGATGGACCTTTAGATAGTATGTTCCTACTTTCTACATCTCTCACGGATGACTAACTCAGAATGTGAGCATGAATATTAAAACAACTCCAATCAACATGTCTCTTTACATCTTATCCACACAATTCTCCACTGGTGGCACCAGATGTTGAGTTGGGACAAATGTTATTCTGCATTCACACTGCTCTTCTGTGAGCCCATGAGCTCTCAAAAATATCAACAATGACTTTTCCATTTTTGGCTTCAGTTTTCATTTACGACATATCGAAAAGGGATACACAAGTGCGCAATGGTTATTGGCCTATTAATGGTCTTTAAAATGTATTGGTCAATACTGGATATAAATATCAGCCAAATTATTGGATATTTGGCCATGGACTTTTGCCATCATCTAATACTCACATCAAGTTAATCTCTTTATACACACAATTTATTAATGCCATTACTTGTAATTCTAAAAATTGTACCTAAATTCACTTGAAAAGCATTGAAAACAATTGGTTTTAGTTTTTAGACAAATTTACATTTAGACAATGCATCCTTAGAATTGATGGGGCAAATAAAATAATAATAATACAAATTATATTAATCTAGTGTAATCCCCATGCAGAATAGTAAATCTAAAGCACTAAAATAAAATAAATAAAACATGACCTAATTTTCTTCTGACCAGGACTTACTTCTTACAATTTTAAGAAAAAAAAAAGACACTAATTTACAAGTTCCTAAATTACATACTGCAACATCCATGACCTAAGTAAAGTAACAGGAACAATGCAATGGATATAAGAAGCCACATGGAGGGATCTGAATTATATCTCTCAACCCATCTCTTTGTTTCTGTCTTTATGTTAGTAATTTGCTTTTTAAATGGTAGTTATACATGAAATGAATGTCATTATTTTCTGTTTTGCTTTAGGCATTAGGTAGCCAATAAACAGTCTTAAAAGTCAGCATACTTAGATATGCTGTCCTGAGGAGGTGAGCAACTCTTTGTCTTTCATATTTAGCATCTAGGGCAATTTGTTTCCCAAGGCCGTTGCAAAGCATAGATCAGCAAAATCTGGGTATATTTGGTGCACATCACAAACTATAATGGACTTCAGTGATACATTAAAGGTGAAGTTGCTTGAAGCAATTTGGACAAAGGCCCCCTGAGATCGGTTTCTTCAGATGATGAAGTGCATCGTCTACTGTCTTCAACGAGTGATGAGGATAGCACTATAAATCTTCATTAAAATCTGTCTCTAGTTTTGACAGCCTGTGCAGGTTTTGCATCTTCATAACTGCAATGGGAATGTTGTAGAATATGTGATGTCCTGACAGTCTCTGCTTGATCTACAACAATGTTCATTTTAATTAATCATGAAAAAAACCCCAAAAACATATGGATAGAGCACAACAGCAAATTCAAGAATGCAAGAGTCTTGAAAATGCATTTTTCCAAGGTTTGACCACTTTTACAATGACACAGCATCTTAAAAAGTAATGCTCATAGCATGGAGGACTGAATAACAATGTCAAAGATGTCCGTCTACATGTATACTAGGGTTGCCCCTGACTAAAGCTTTTTAATGAACCTTTAAATGTATTTAGGCGTAATATATAGCTTGCCACAAAGCACCCTCAAAAGGAATGATTATTTGTTTTCTATTTGAATTGGGTTTTTTTAAAGCAGACATTTCTATAGATAGATTTATCATGTCTGTGAGCGAGTTTATGTATTTATGAAGAAAATAGTACATTAATTTTTATTAATAACTTCAACCTAGAATGAATTATACAAAAATGTTCCATGATGATCATGTTTCATGATACTTCATGAATTGCAACATATAACAGTCATTATAAACCATATACATATCCTGAAGACTCTCTCACAAATACAATTTATATTTATATGTATGACAGAACTACAATTCACTCTTTTAAGACTCAGTACTCCATACATACAGGCATCTTTTCCCCTCAGCATGAAATACAATACTGCAGACACACCTCCTAATGAGATCACTGAAATAAATACAGATTCTTTGTGAAACCGTGAATGTGTGTGTGCTTACAGATTCATTCTCTCCACAGATAGAAGGTGATGGAGATGATAAACAAGGTTTATGTTTATCAGGGGTCATTTAAGCCTCTCAGGCCTCATTTCAGATGGTGTGTGATCTGTCACGTGTGTCTCTGTGTGTTTTACTGCGACATATAGATGAAGATGTGAAGGGATAGATTTGCTCACTTGGGTTATTTGTTTGAATGGATTAAATGTCAGATTCAGAAATGATTTTACTATGCGGATGACCTCTAGAAAATGAGAAAAGATATCAGTGCAGAGATTCTCACTTTCATGGAGCAATCACACACACACATACTGCTGTGTTTTTCTCTCACTAGTGAAATACACCACAGCTAGGCTTATGAAAATATCATTAAAAAATAATATTAATATGGTATCTGTCTGACTTTTATTGCTCTGTGTTCCTATCTGTCCCTGTCCTGCACTTTTCTCTGTCCTAGCCCACCCTGGGGATGCAATCTGGCTGGCCGTCCCTTACCCGGCTGTCCGAAGGTATTAGTGCAGCTCTGCTGCCCCCCAACTGCCCTGCGTCTGCTTTAGTTACCTGTTTCCAAATGATCAGCCTACCTGAGCTTGACCGCAAAAAAACAAACACACACACTGCTTCAAATCCCTACCTGGCCAAATGCTCCTCAAATGGCACTTTAAAAATGAACCTCAACCCTAACATGAAAACGTTATAAAAAGTGTGTTGTTTTATTTGGAAAGTCACTGCTTTAATCTCATTTTACACTATTTGTTCTGACGCGCATCAACAAAAGTCAAAGAGATATGTTGCTCACTTTGCTGCTGGTTTGTGTGTGTCTGTGCATTCTACAAGAGAGTGTGTCTGAGGCTCATCTGGGATTTATGATGGCCACATCCATGATGATCATGGGACTCAGAGGATCAGCGTAAGGATCATCCTTGAGAATAGATGGAAAAACATGAGCAGTTTTACAGGTGTGGCAGACAAAGTGTCTGTAAACAATGGTTGTATGGACAAATTTGACCACAAGTTAGCTACATTTTGTGCAAATTGGATATCTATCCTCGAGGACAACCAGACTTTTTTTCTACGAAGTATTTCCATACTGGCAAATCCGCTTCACAAGAATTCATCTCAATTACGTAAATGTAATTCGTTAATATCCACCTCTGCGCACGAGCAACATCAATACTTTCATGTTTGTTAGATTCTTGAATCATTTCTCACCAGACTGCTTCATAAACAAGGGTCAGGCTCAGTATAAAGGTTTTGCTAAGAAGCTGCTCCTGAGAAAAACAATCAGTACCAACTATTCATGTCCCTGCTGAACCTCCAGAAGAAGTGAGTGTAAAATTGTTTTAACCTTTATATTAATCTTTGCAAATCGCTTGCAGGCTTACTAAGGTTTACACTTAAGGTAAATTACATTACAGTGTGTTTTCCATGTACAACGTTGACAATATAATTCTTAATCCCATGTTTATAATGAACAACACGTTATGGTTAGTGTGTTATTACAAACTGAGTACATACTATACATTAGTAAACACATAACGTTCGTACATCTCACTAAGTTACTCTACCTTGCCTGTACACAAAGATAGATCAAAGTGACATCATGTTAAAGGAGAACTCCGGCGCAAAATGAACATTTGGTCTAATAAAACATTGGTACCCAGTCGACTATTCTCTGAGATTTGTTTTCATAATCAAATGTAAAGAGTTTTATCTTTAAAACTGTTTAGCGTATAACGCTAGTACATGAGGGCATATAATAAGTACAAATAAATTGCTAGTTAATACCATCAACAAGGCTCAAAATAGCCCCACACTAACACGGGAACATAACGAGGGTCCCTGCATGCAAAATAAAGCATTGAGAACTTTGTAAGTGTACAGACCGTTTACCAAGAACATACTTTATGAAGACACAAAGTGGACTCTTTATACTCTTACGCATTATATGACCCCTTTTAAAAAAAATTACTCCAAACTTTTGAACAGTATTGTAAACTACTTCCCTTTAATTGCATGCAATCTAACAATCTTTTTAATCACTCTGATCCCCATGAAACCAACTGCTAAATGGTCTGAAAGTGTTGTGTTTAAGCACCACTAACAGCTGTGACAATGCAAGCAGTTTGAAAGGAGCTGTATGAAATATCACCTCTAACCTGCATCATCTCAACTACGCAGGACAAAATCTCCAGCTGATGTGTCATGGCCTGTTATTTATGTAACATAAACACTGACTCAGCGGCTACTTTTTGGGACAACAAGTTCACTAGCAAAGCAGAATATGCCCTAAAATAATATGTAGATGTATTTTCTGATCACATATTATTAACTCAATGCTGCATAATTTTCTGTAATCATAGGTAGACCATACAACCAGACTTCCATGAAAAGAAAAATCCAAGGAAAAGGAAATCCAAGGTCATCAGAAAATGTTATGTCTGCTGTCTCCGTTTGACATTCTGACCTTATACTTGCACTTAAAAGTGAAAAGTGTGAGGGTGAAAAAAAAAAAAAAAAACTCTGAACACCGATATAAAATTAACCTTCCCAATAGACCACTCAGTGACAAGAAGTCCTGGAATCTAGTCATAACCTTCACAAGATGAGAGGGCGAATCCAGTGCTGAGTGGAATGCCCAGAATGTGTCACTTTTGAGGGGTCACTGCTCACATGGCCAAATGTGTCCACTTCCTGTCTCAGAGCAACTGACTTTATACAACACTGTGAAAACATTGCAAATGAGAACATTCTTTAACTTTCACTACAGTTAGACAAGGTCATTGTTTTTTTACCACTAAATGTCCTAAATTTTCCTAAATTTCCCAAATGTTTCTTCTATTAAATACAATCTTTCTTTCAGAGAGTAACTGCAGCACTATTTTGGAATTCAGTTTAATTACGCATATTTGGAGAGCTCTAAACTCATCAATGAATCTTAACAAATCAGACGAAACACCAACTGAAAAGCATTTACAAAGAATTCTAATGAAAATGTATTATTTGGCTTATTTGGTGCATGTTCAGGAATAGATAAAAATTCTGCATGGTGTTCTCATAAGAAGGAATGAGAGACAAAGTGTGTGAGAATCAGTATGGATGTGAATGAAGCCACTCCAGAAATGAGGCACAGCAGCCGCAGGATATGGAATAATGCACAGGATGAAACAAATGTTGGAGAAAAAGAGGAAGAAGAAGTGAGCAACAGGGAGAGAGAGAGAGAGAGAGAGAGAGAGAGAGAGGCAAAGACAGAGAGAAAGAGAGAGCCAAGGGAAACACCTAGGGATGAGGTTTGACACCGTGACAGCAGTAATTGAACTGAAGATGTCTTTTCAAAACTCCCAGCTAAAAGTCCAACACAATTACAATTGTTCAGATCACAGGAAGGAGTCGTTCTAAGGTCCTTCGATCAACGTGCCTTTCTCCCTCTGTTCCCTTTGATTCTCTTCTGACACCAATTAAAACTGAAGAAAGAGCATGGAAACGTGTTCCATGCTTAAAAAGAACAAGAGGAGGAAGTTTCAGGTGTTCTGTATGTGGTGGAGGCACAAGTTTTATTTTCCAAAAAAAAAAAAAAAGGCTGAATCAAACTAATTTTAATGCTTCATTTTTTTCTGATAGTAAGAGCATTTGACAGTTCTTCGCATGTTTGTATTGTCTTGGATTAAAGTAAAAAAAAAGTAAAGTCTTGGATTATAGTGAAAATTCTACATTCTACTATTCTACACACAATATGAGAGGAGATTTTAGGTATAAAAAAGGTTTAACTGGAGTGCCCAGGCCATCTTCTTAAGAGTCAACAATAGGGGTGTAACGATACATGCATTCGTATTGAACCGTTCGTTGGACCATTTTTCATGCCGTCCAAAATTTAGTTATTTCAAATGTAGGCACAGTGTGCGTGGCAAGCGCGCTCATAGACGCTGGCATGACCACAACATTGCCCAACATCAAATGGCAAATGTAATGTATGCAGAACGAAACTGAGCTACTCGGGATTGTGTGGTTGACGGACCGTTTATCAGTTTGGACCAGTCAATCTTAATGAAGCAGCACTGTTACTACACAGCCAAATCCAGTAAAGAAAACTTTTAAATTCGCCACTGAAGTTATAACATTGCTGCGAGATCTAGTGAGAAACATTCATATTTCTCCATTATTAATGGATCAAACAGCGCTGATCCATTGGAAACCAGGAAACCAGGAAGAAACATTGTGCCATTAATGAACTATCCAGTGTCCACAGATCAGCAACATTCGCCATGGGTTTACTGTAGTAACACTAACTGTTACCATGGAAGTTTTGCAGGAATACTACGCTATAATGCTTTCAAGTAACATCACGTTGGTTTTATTTTGACATTATGGATACAATTGCTGCCCTCAAATGTTAATCTGAACTAATATAAACCTTTGTTTATATCTACTACAATATTACATTTCATTTTGTCCAAGGAGCTGTTTTGTTTTATATGCTCCTAAGAAGTCAAGTATAGCTCCATCATTGCTCAAAGTTAAAAAAAAAAATAATAATCATACTTTATGATGTAAGTTTTAATAAAAATATTATTAAAAAAATTAAAATCAAGGAAATTTCTCTGCCATTTCTTTCTTTTTGCTGAATCGAAAACGTACCGAACCGAACCGTGACACAAGTGTATCATATCGAAGCGAACCGTGAATTTTGTGAACCGTTACACCCCTAAAGTTTAGAAACTATCTCTGGCTAAGCTATTTAAAAATGGCAGGGATATTCTGGATACTCCATCTGGCGTGTGCAATGATAACGCAGTGAATGGTGACGATTCGCTCTGGCCAATCAGCAGTCTGCATTGTTTTCACGTCATTGTTTCCGCCTCGCCGGAGGTGATGCAAAAAAGTATCAGAAAGCAGTTACAGGTACAACTTTTACACAGTGGAAAACCAAACAAAGGCGAGCCAAGCCGAGTCGAGCTGGTACTGTGTAGTGGAAAAGTGCCATTAGGTAGCCATGTTATATAAGTGTGATAATGTCTAGTCAGCTGATCAATACTGCAAAACAAACTAAGACAAGAAGGTTCTGGATCCTGACAGAAACAACTACAAATCTAACAACCTCCATTACTGGAAGGTTTTGGACAGGTATTTGCCTTCCTTTGAGGGGCGGTAGAAATGAAAATTAGAATAATGTTAATTTGTTTGCTGTTTAAAAACCCCATTAACTTACAATTTCTTTCCTGGGTTTGCTGTGATTTGTTTATTTTTTATTTTATTTTATTTTTTCATATACTGTAAGTGATCGGCTTCCTTACTTTAATGAAACCCTTAAGTACCTTGCCATCTGATGCAAAAATATTGTGCCATGTTAGCCTGCAGGGTACAAAACTTAATAAGCTGTGACATTTCATATGTTTGATTGCTTGTACAATTGGTTGCATGCTGAAATTTGCCTTAATA
This sequence comes from Pimephales promelas, assembly GCF_988280905.1. Classification (NCBI taxonomy): domain Eukaryota; kingdom Metazoa; phylum Chordata; class Actinopteri; order Cypriniformes; family Leuciscidae; genus Pimephales; species Pimephales promelas. Next base: position 27,980,005 of record NC_142777.1, read on the forward strand.
TTATAAAGAATAAGGTAATACCACAATGTAGTTCATTCCCTATGGGCGCAAAGGCTAACTGTGAGGCTAGACTAAATTAAGAAATCAGTTATTAATATGCTGAAATAAATTACTTAGTTTTGATATTTCTTATTTAAAATGTGTGGAAATTGCGAATACTAAAATAACAAATTACCCACCACCAAATTACCTAGCGCCGATAAAGTAATTTATAAACAAATAAGACAAGACATTGATTTGATTTCTACATTTAGAGACCATTATACATGTTTTAAAAGTATTTCTGTTTGTATCAAGGGACTTTAACTTTATTCAATGATAAGTGAGATTCCAATAAAAAAGGATAATACGGCTGCATCCGAAATCACATACTTTATAATAGACGAAAAACAGTATATGACAAAAGCAGTAGGCTATGTCCAAAATTCACAGGACTCCTAAAAGAGTAGGCAAATATTTCCTGTATGACCTACTTCTTCAGGCGAGATTCTGTGTGCATAGAGGGACACTATTATGAGACCATGAGACCTGACCACGGTAGAGAATTTGTGAATAGCGATGAAGCTGATGCTGGAAGGTCACAGGATAATGACAACATGGTGAATGTAGTATGCCCGGATTACATTCATACTATATAGAATGTACTTTTTAGTGGTCGTGATCGTGAATTGGCTTTATGCACAGCTTCACTATTTCCTGAATTTCAGCCAGCTCCTTGTTTCCTGTCTGCCATTATTGGACACATTGATTAATTCAGGTGTGCTTGACCTCAGTAGTCATGGCAACAATAATCAGACACACCTGAATTAATCAATTTTGCCCAATAATGGCAGACAGGAAACAAGGAGCTGGCTGAAGTTCAGGAAGTAGCTGTGCATAAAGCCCATTATACAGAATAAGTACCTACTCAAGAGAGTATGTGATTTCAGACACAGCCCATATGTTCAGTTTAAAGGGCACTGTGAATGACAAAAGGGAACATCAAAACATCACTTCACTGGAAGTGGAGAGAGAGAAATTTACCCATCAGTCATTGCGCACCACCTCAGTACACTTGGGGGTGAGTTGAGGCTTTGATATAATTGAGTTATTCCCCGGTATGGTTTGTACATGGTTGTTCGAGTTTATAAACTGTGCAAGACATGAACAGCTACAATGCAATTATCATGATCACAGTTAAACAAGATAAGAGCAGGGTTGCCAGCTCTCACGCATCTGGCGTGACACTCACGCTTTCAGCATCAATCTCACGCACACGCACCAAGTGTCACGCCAAAATCCTCTATCCGTTAATTTTCTGTTGGTGACTAGACCACAGCGTATTAATGACAGGAGAGGAGTTTAAGGCCCACAGCCGTAACAGTGACGTAGCCTTGCCTTATCAGTCTGTGTGCCGAGAGTACAAACGTCAACTATAGTCAACTTTTAAAGTCAACTGTAACATCCCTTTTTGTAGAACATCATTTGCTCAGACTGCTGTTTCAGTGAAAGGGGCAAAATTGTGGAATTCTCTGCCAGATCATCTGAAATGCATCCCGACATTAGACATCTTCAAAAAAAAAAAACAAAAAAAAAAAACAATTGTGGTTAATTCAGGAACAGTGTTGTTCGCATATTTAGTCCTTGTCGACTCTGCCTTCTTTGTTTTTTGTTTTTTTTCTGTTTTTTTTTCCTTTTAGTCATTTATATTATATTCTATTATTTCTCTCTCTCTCTCTATTTTTACCCTTGTATTGCAATATCAAAAAGCCCTTATTGTATTGCTCATGTATTTTATTGCATGTATTACATTTGACTAAATAAGCCTTTCTAGGGACTGATGTTGTAAATTAGCTTTGGCTAAAAACATTAATACATACATACATCAGATCACTGTCAAAGTGTATCTATGTTATCTGTTTCTGTCCCTATCTAAATAAACTATAATAATAATAATAATAATAATAATAATAATAGTTGCAAACGTCTGACGCGCGTTATGTGGGCTAGCTCAATAAAAATAGGCTCATGGTACAAATTACATTTTGACAAATCAGGCAAGTGGAATTTAAAAATTCCCCAAAATATCAAAGGTTGTCCAGATTGTGTTGAGCCTGCCACACTCAAATGCGGATGCTGAGCGAACGTTTTCGGTTATTGGCCTAAACAAGACTGATCCCGCAGACTGTAACTTTATGGCACCCTGTGATGGGAATTTCGGATCATTTAACTGACTTGATTGTTGGATCTCGTTCATTAAAATAAATTAATCTTTTGTCGAGTCATTTCGTTCATTTAAAGGGCTTTAAATGTTATACTTAAAGCTACACTGTGTAACTCTTTTAGTTTATCCTTAGCTAAAAACACTTTGTTCTTTCAAAAATATATGTGCTCATTAATGTATATTACCTTCGTTCAAGTAATAAAGTATTCTCGTGAGTGTGTAATATGTCATTGAAAATACATACGGGTAAGGGGTTCTAATGTCGATCGCCATGTTGCCCCTCCATCTTGAAAGTACATTAGCCAAAGAGGGACATACCCGTTAATTCAAGCTTCGCCTTTCGCGTTTACGTTTGAGTTAACACTCATGGACGAGGTCGAACTGGAATCCATGTTAATCTTGAACTACATTGGCCACCATAGGAGTTAAAACGAAATCGGAATTGAGAGGAACAGAAACTAATATTCACTGGTTGGTCATATACCTTTTCACAGCTAGATGGGGGTAAAAATCACACAATGTAGCTTTAATTTAAACAGCCAAATTCCCCAAACACATCCACCTACGCAGTCTTAATTATATTCTGATATGAATAACAAATCATTATAATGCAGTCAAAAATAATTTACAGGGAACATAAACAATTACTTTACCTTCCGACTCTTTTGTTTATTTGTCATGTGACTGACGCAATAAACGGATTAAGAACGGATCGAACCCTGCTTCAGATAAATCATTTGTAGAGACAGTAAAGTAGGCCAAACTGCAACTGTGGTGCATATAACAGGCCTAATTTGTGAAACTTGTGTGTTGTGGTTTTCTGGGTGGAGTACCTATTACTATAGGTCCCTTTTGTTTTGAGATTTCTTATTGTTTAGATGTTGTTGTTAGATGACCTCTATCTTTATTATTTAATAGTGCAATCAGTAAATTAATTGTAAATCTTGAAAAAAAAGTATCCATTCTATTTTTTATTTATTTATTTTTGCATAAATCAGAGTTTATACTTAGTAAACAAGGACTGAAATTTTCAAAAATTAGGGTTGGAGTTACCAAAAAAAAAAAAAAAAAGAAAAAAAAAAAGAAAAATCTCCTGCCAAAGTCCCAAAGTTGGCAACCCTTTCAGAGTCACAAACTGAACATAACCAAATAATGTTTGTTTTCAAAATATCACAATTTAAATGAACACACTTCTTAAATTAATAATGCATTTATATTTATACAAACACACATAGGTATATTATGTATATAGCAGAAACATATGATATAGTATTTATTTATAGAACTATTTAATGTAATCAAACTTTCAACTTATCTAATATCTTTCACTCAAAAGTTTGGTGCAGGGTGTTCTGAATTGAGCTTCAACCCGATATACCACTTTTAGGAAATAGGGTGCAGTGAATACTACGCATTGCTCTGTCAGTCGGAATGCTGACGTGTTATGATAAGTGAAAAAAAAAAAATACAATTTCTGTGTAAAGTCATATACAATTTTACACCTTCGTTGTCACATAAACATAACACCTAAAACCCAAAGTCATGGTAAAAATGACAAGAACAACTGTACAGCTCAAATAATACACAGTTTTACCTGAAGAATTAACATGTTTTTAAAATTTTTACATTTAAGTGCTGTAACCTTTACTTTCTTTGTTATTTATTCTTTTCTTTTCTATTTTTTTTTTTTAAAGATAAGGAGCCAGAAAATAATTTTGTGGCAGTCAACATCATAGCACAATATCTCAGAGGCATAGCAGTAACATTAGTTGTAGTTAACAACATTTTCTTTTGTGTTTTGGTTAATATAATTTTTTTGGTTACTTCTAGACTGTCACTGATGTTTTCCATTTCTTCCACTGACATTTCCCCAATGGACCTGTATATGTAACGGACTATACACTGCTTAGCAAGCATAACTAAATGGATTAAATTCTGCATGCATAGGCACATTACTCATAGACATCAGAGAATACAGTAGCATGAAGTCTGAATAAACTAATTAACATGCTAACCATGCTAATGATTGTTACGAAATGACATGCGGTTAAAATCTGAAAATAAAATAGCCTACAGGTCAATGTGTCCACATAAGCATCTATGGGCTCATGCTAAGCCTTTATTTGGCTGAAACTGGCTTTAGGGGTGTTAAAGTCTCGTTGTGTGAGCTTACAGTAAGTGTGTGTATGTGTGGCGTGGCACTCAGAACTTCTTCTTGAGCGTCAGTTCTTTCCCAGCTCTTAAATGAATTTCACATCATTATGCTCATGCCCAGAGAACCCAGGGTCAAATCAACCAAAAAGAGTTCAGCCATTAAAACGCGACATTTCCTCTGCTCTTAAGGCCCTCTTCCCTCATCATTAAAAAGGCTGTGACTCACACGTAACTGACTGATGGATGGGTTCAGCCCTTAGGTCGGTCATTGCCACACATACTTAACACAAACACAGACAGACAGAGACACACACACACACACACAGCATCCAGGCTTTAGATAAAAAACAATTTCCTCAAAAAAAGAGTTTATTTATTTATACTCCGAAGCCCTTTGAGGAACCGCTGACCTTAAAACTGACCAGCACACTCTGAGAAGAAGAAGAGCCCTGGAGGTCATATTATTAATACAGTTATTCTTAGTAAAATGCACAATGCTGTCTCTCTTTTGTGTGCATACTATCTAGTAATGCCGAACTACACAACCATTTATAAATTAATGTGAAAATTTGCCCATTTTGTGTGATAATCTGGTCCATTATGCTTTTTCAAATCACTAATAAGATTGCCTCTAATTATCTAAAAATTAACATTCTGTCATGGTTTACTCACCCTCATTGCATTATAAATGTGACCATTTGACTAATTTTCCTATTTGAAGAGATCTTGAGTAATGCACTTGTCACTATTTTTCATGTAAAAAGTATTTTTTTTTTTTAGTTCCTTTATCTGAGCCTCTGGAGAAACAATGGGTTAATTTTATTTTCTCTGGAAATGTGTTCAAGCTTCCCAAAGTTTTGTGTGGTCCAAACATTTGACTGACGACCGTGTCCTCAACTTGGGCCAATACAGAGCTGACCTCGATGAACGTCTAAAAATAAAGCAATCGAGCTACCAAGCAACAATTTCTGATGAGTGGCCTAATTGTTTAAGTTCAGACAGGTAATCATTCTCTCAAAATCATTCAATACATCAGTAAGTCAAGCCAGTGACTAAAATATCAACTTCACATTGTTTCTTTTAGTAGGATGAAAATAAAATTATTTAAATTGTTAACAAATTATGTACAGAAAGCAATCAAAGAACAATCTTTCCACAAAGCGCGAGTTTATCTGGCTAACTCGTTTGACGAAAGTTACAACAAAGCTCTTACTGTATTTACATCATCATGTTTGCATTAGTGAAAGCGTTAGAGAGAGTGCAGAAACAACTGTGTTTCAAGATATTATCTTCACTCTCGCCATCAACAGACCATCCTTTGCTTGCTCAATGCTCATCACAGCAACATTTTATGTGATGGGAATAGATCTAAATACTTCAAAAACTTCTCATGATTCGTTAATTTCGATAGCTGTAATAGTAAAAACTTAGCTGTAGTAGCCTAATAGCTGTAGTAAAAGTATTCAAGAGAGTTTCACATGTAATACATAGCCATTTTATAATTATGCAAACCTGCCAGCCAATCACAGCAGTGGCTGGTATGACTGAATCCCACAGCAGACACGCCTCTTCAAAAGTTCAAATAAGTCGTTTCAAAATTATGACCATTTTGATCTAAAAAACATGCCAACATTATAAGAGCAACCCGAAACATAAAATAATAAAATAACCCCTGCATGTCAGGGGACCTTTAAAGGGGCACTTGGCAACTCTAGTCATTTCTTCGTTGATTTTCACTTTTGTTGTCGCATGTTTTCTCATCGAGCTCCCCCTAGAGCTATGCGGCGTATATTTTCACAACACAGTCATAAAAAAAAGTCACTTGCGGCACCTTCCTCCTGCTTTTTACCGCTGCTCGTATGTATTTGTTATTATCGGAGCTGGCCAACTTTATCGTGTGGAGCTACGTCTACCGAGTGGGTAATACATCATACACAGCATCATAGAACTATGTCGAATTACCGTAAAGAAGTTTGTGTTTCTTGCTTGTTTTAACTTCTCACGAGATTTCCTATTTCCAACTTCCCGGGACGTTAGTCACAGTGGTGCAAGGTTAGTTTTCGGCCTGGGGACGCTGAGGGAAGCGGGGAAAGTCGCCATTCTCTCCAGAACAGGTTATTGAACCATTAAAATGATTTGTAAACGGTTTTATTAAGTTGAATGAAATAGTTGCCATGTGCCCCTTCAAGGACAAGTAAATAATGACAGATTTTCGTTTTCAGTTGAACTATCGCTTTAACAGTGATTGGTCTGGGATCAGAACAGCAATCACACAGACTTTCTGACAGACAAATGAAGAAACATAAAATGTTTAGAATTTCTCTCCCCCTTTCATTTTGTTCTTTCTTCTCACTGTTTTTTGTGATCTGGAGAGGAGTGGGAGTGTCCCCCTGAGTGTGTGTGTGTGTGTGTGCACATGTTTACAGCCATACACTCAGGGTTAGGGCTCTGTGGGGGTGTTAAAGTGGGGCACCCTCCAACCTTGCTCCACATCCCTACGGCAAGAGAGCTGTCAGGAAGATTTTGGGGGTGTGATTCGTTGCCCCCATCACCCCTTTATCCCCTTCAGCACCAACAGAGCCTCTCTAGCCTCATCCATCCCTAGGCTATAGTGTCTGCTTGGCTGTTTGTCGGAGTGCAGATGCTTCATGCCCACTCAAAGCACGAGGCAAACGGCATTCTGGGGGATTTACAGGCTTTTGAAATCGACTGTCAAACCGTCACTGTGCAACATGGAGCTGTGGAAAAAATGTGCCAAGAGAGTCACCCAAGTCTCCCGAGATAAGAATTCACTCAAGGCAGAGGGAAGATGAATTTGGGACCGGCGAAACTTTGACAAGTAAGCCTGTAAAAATATATGGTTTTATGTGTGTGACTAGAACATCAGTATTTAATTCTCTACAGCCCTGCAGCGCAGGACAGTTTCCCCGGAGGTATGAAGAATGTGTACAAACAGAATGCCAAAAATGATAGAATATGATCCTTACAGGCTCACATCTGCACATCAAAACTGAACGTCTTTCATATTAAGGGGAACTTAGGCCTTGTGGCGAATGAAAAGGCTGGATGAGAATATGTAGTCAACTTAGCAAACTTATAGAGTGTGCATAACTGCATATCACACCAAGTGTTTTCCATGCAGTATTGGAAAAGGTCAACCTAAGAAAAAACTAAAAGGATGTTCAAAGACTTACATTATACAGCTGTCATATTGTCTGTGGAAATGTGCTGCTTTTTATGCAGACATTCAGCATTATATTTCAACTTATTAACATTATTTTCAAAGAAAGAGTGAAAATAGTATCTTTTCCAAATAACTGCCATTTTTTTTAAAAAAAATTATATACGAAGGTACAGACATATTTCAAGAGGAAGAAAGGTCCACTGTCTGATTTTTACAGACCTTTATTTTGGTCAATAACATATGTGGGATCTGGGAATCTGTGGGAACAATTGACTGTCACAGAATCTGCGTGGGGAAATCATTTCCCACATTCACAGCTTTGTCCATACGCAATGTTTTAGTATGAATTCAACGCAAGTCTTTGTACATGAGGCCCCAGATGTTTTGTCATGAGCCATAATTGGCATGCACTCCTCTCAGCATGGCGGGATTGTACTTCGTTCCCTAATAGCGTCATCGATGCAGTTCCCTTTCGAAAGGGAACTTCTAGGTTATGACTGTTGCATGGACGGCCTATGCGTCTGCCTGAAATGTACAGAGTAGGCTCGCTCCCTCTATCAAAAATTGAGTTGTTGAGGGTCTGTGCAAATAAACTTCCCCTCGCCCACTTGACAAAGTTGAACACACTTCAAAATGAGGGGACGTGCTTAGAGAAGTGTGCGAGTTTGTCTAAAACTGGATTTAAACTCATACAGTATTTGGACCAGAGCGCAAACACCTGGAATCACCCTGAAAACCAACCACAGCAGTCCAGAGTTGTGGCCATCTTGACACTGATAAACAGTGTAAATCACTAACATTTTTTTTTTTTTTTTTTTTTTTTTGCAGAACTTGTACATCAAGTTGCAAGATTATTTCCAACTATGGTGAGCAGGTAAATGACAATTAAAATAACATGCACTCTGTCTCTTTACCTCACAAGCACATAAAGTAAACTCTTGAGAAACAGCTAAATTGTGTGTCTCTGCTATCAGGATTGCACCAGTGCTCCTCTGCCCCCTCAGTCCTGCAGCTAAACATGTGCTTATCACCAAGGAACGTTTGACTTGGTAAAAGCTCACACTGCTCACCACACACACACACACACACACACACCACACTTACATACTCTTTCCTTTTTTTCCCCTCCACCCGACGCAGTGCAAAATGAATTCAAGATTACCCGAATTAAACTGAAATCTTGCAGGACACGAGGGCATCATTACACATTTAGTAGAGCTTTGCAAAGTAGGGCAGCAAAAATGCAAGATCCCCCCAGTAAGGACTTAGGCATCAGGAGAATACCGAAAGCCCCAGACCTTTTACCCCTCGAGCGAGCATTAAGACGGACGCCTGCACTTCTTCAAAAGCACAGAGAACAAGTTGAAAAGAAAATCTCGCTACTTAAGAACTCATGATTCAAAGGCAGCCAAGTCAAATGCCCATGTTTACCACAAGCAGTGGTATTAAGTCTAAAAAAAAAAAAAACTAACTCGCAAATAAGTAGGAAGCACAAGCATAAGTAGACTTCTGCAGAGAGATGCCAACACCATACAGATGTTGCATTCTTCAATCAAAATTAATCCATTTTTTTTTTTTTTTTTTTTGCAGAGGATCTGAAATACACAACAGAGGTTCAATATGTGTGCCTTCGCAGAGACTTCCAAGTCAAACAGACAAAGCAACTAATTCATACACAGCATTGACACAGCAGAACAACCTGACGTTACAGGAATACAGACAATGCATCCAAACAGTGAAGGTTTTATCAGTGAATCCAGGCTCAGCTCACGGTGATGTGCTCTGCTGAATACGTCAAGTGAAAGAATTTGAGTCGGCAGGGATGGATTGGGCTGTCTTGCTCTCAGGGACACCCAGATACTGTCTGTGTGTGGCATAACTAATGTGTAGAGCAGCTCATGGATCACACCACACAACAGCTGTTCTGTGATAGAGCAATCGATTGAAAATGGGAGACAACTAAAGATGGAGGAGTCTGGGATGTTTGTATGTGAGGAGGAGGGAATGGGAGATGGAGAACGAGAACAAGAGAAAGAGTTCACATTTACATTTATTCGTTTAGATGACATTTTTATCCAAAGCGACTTACAATTGCTATATATGTCAGAGGTCGCACACCTCTGGAGCAACTAGGGGTTAAGTGTCTTGCTCGGGGACACATTGGTGTCTCACAGTGGATTCGAACCCGGGTCTCTCACACATCACGCCAAAGCCATGCGTCTTACTGTGCCATCACCACCCCCAGGGACTGAAATTTAGGGGCTGAAGTTTCAGGGCTAAAGAAGTGGCATGCACTACTATAGAGGGAATGCATTGATGTCACTTTCCCGCCGGAACAACCTCCCTCAGCCTGAGTGGCAACAGATCTGCTGCGTGACTGGATTTAATAGGGGAAACTGCAAAAATGCGACTAAAACGAACAATTTTATCAATTTAAACTAAATGTTGTACTCAATATAGTGTTCCTTACAATTTAGACCCAGTGATCCATGGATATTGACATGCAGCCAGGAATCATGTTGCCTGATTTCGACACCAGGGAAATAAAAGCAATATAGACCTAAACATAAAGCAAATTTGCCTGTGAAAGCTTTATATACAGCCCAATACAATATAGGTCCGGGTGATCACTTATATCAGTGTTATATATAGCCTATAGCCTATATACATCTTCATATCGTCCAGCCCTAAAACTTTAGTTTTTTTTTTGTTTTGTTTTTTGGTCAGTGTTTATTAAAAAAACATCTAATAATGCAGAATATGCAATGATAATTATTTAATCGATGAGTTGTTAATATATATAAAAATACAAAATATATGGGTATGGGTATGTATGGGTACAAAATAATGTTTAAAAGCTGCTATGATGGACAAGGTGTATACCAAACAAGCTAATATATATATATATATATATATATATATATATATATATATATATATATATGAAGAGTTCAGATGCAAAAGCCTCTAAATGCCATTTGAAATTTTCTTCTTTAATGATGATTTTTATCAAACTTGTATATTTAAGTTCAGTGATTTCACTTAAATTGGGATGAAGATTACCTATGAATTGTTATTTAAGTGAAATTACTGAACTTAAATATACAAGTTTGATAAAAATCATCATTAAAGAAGAAAATTTCAAATGGCATTTAGAGGCTTTTGCATCTGAACTCTTCATATGTTTTTATTTGCTGTCAACCCCCCAAAAAACGAGTGTTTGGATAAAAGTGGCTGGAACAAAAGGGTAAATTGTGGGATCCTGACACTCTAAAAATACACTACGTGTGCAGTAAATATTTTGTCACTGTCTGGTAAGTCAAATATTCAAATGTTAGGATTATATAAATATTTTTATAAGCTACAAGCTAAGCTATCATGTCGCCGATTATGATCGCGATCCCCTCCAGTGGGCGTATAGTTCTCATAGACCTAATATGACACATTGTGCTCTGCCTCAGTTGCCTGTATCCACTTTTGTCTCCTTAAACTCTTGTTTTTTGAGGTCAACAGCTTATAATAACTTATTTCTGTTTTTTTTTTTTTTTTTTTTGTTAGCCTGTTTGCTGTTCACCCTGTCACATAGCAGCTTGTAGACAAGACAGTCTTTTGTTTTTGTTGTAAGTCAGTAATGACAAGGAAGTAATAAATAGTCAATTGTTTTCCCCCGGTGTGGGCGTGGCCTAAATGCGCTGTGGCTCTGAAGAAATCTTCTACACTCTTTTGTAGTGTTTGAGCTGAAGAAATATTACACACTAACACACACAAGAACAAAATGCATGCGCACATACACACACAGGCTTTGGAATATTTAAAAAAAAAAAATATTAATAATTTTACATATTTGAATAATAGGGATGTGGTAAAGCAGAAAATGTTCTTCCGGAAATTTCATTAGACATTCCTTTTGTAAAATACATAATAACAGGCTGTTGTGCTCAAACTCCCCATTTAAATCAACTGTGTCTTTCTGACGATCTGTCAAAAAAATCCAAAATAAATTGAGCGAATTTCAAGTTAGTCAACATCTCTCACAGTTACCACTTTCTTTCTTTGATGAAACTGAGTAAATAAACAGGTGTGTATCTGTCTTTATGCCATCTCTGTCTCTCTATTTCTCTTATCTTTTCTTGCTTTATCAGTCTCAAGGGGTACAGGAGTGAGAGCTGTCACAGAGATCTAAGCCATGTTCTTGCATTTTGAACCAAATAATAAAGCAGACTCTTTTAACTGAGATCCAAAGCCTTGATGAAGGAAAAAAAAAAAAAAAACCCTAACATTTCTGTGGTGCTGCCACTGACATATTTCTAAATTCCCTCTACTCTGAATTTATTAAAACATGCGAGATCGTGTTACACGTGAAAAGTGTAGGAGTTGTGAAATCAAAGGAGTGCGACTAACACCTCAATATCAGCAAACTTTGAAAGTTGAAATTACTTTGGAGATGCATTTACACTGGTTTTAAGGTGACTGATGTTTGAACCACTGTAAAACCACTATAAACATTTTCTATAAACTAAAATACACAGTGGTGATGACTAAAGGAGTAGTTCTCTTTAAAAAAAAAACTTTAAACTAATTTACTAACCCCCGTGTCATCCAAGATGTCCATGTCATTCTTACTTCAGTCGAAAAGAAATTAAGGTTTTTAATGAGAACATTCCATGATTTTTCTCCATATAATGCACTTTACTGGTAACCAAACGGTTCAAGGTCCAAAAGACAGTTTCAGTGCAAACTGTTCAAAGGGCTTTAAACGATTCCATATGATGAATGAGGGTCTTATCAAGCGAAATGATCGCTCATTTAAAAATAAATAGCTGTAAAGTTTAAGTTTTAGAAGCTCAAATGGTCGCCTTGCTCTGTTCTGTTCTTGCTCTGTTCGTGACTCTCCTGTTCAAACTCGTTCATCAAAATGAACAAATGTTTTTTTGTGTTGAACGAATTGACTTGAATTGAACGAAATGAGCGATCGCTTTGCTTGATAAGACCCATATTCGTTGTCTGGAATCGTTTAAACCCCTTTGAACAGTTTGCAGTTTGCACAGAAACTGTCTTTTGGACCTTGGTCCGTTTGGTTACCAGTAAAGTGCATTATATGGAGAAAAATCCTGGAATGTTTTCACCAAAAACCTTAATTTCTTTTCGACTGAAGAAAGAAAGATATGGACATCTTGGATGACATGGGGAAATTATCAGCAAAAGTTTTTATAAAGTGAACTACTCCTTAAATAACATGTGATGATTGAATGAATGTCCATGACAACTAATGACTGGCAAGGGATATAAACTAAAAAAAAAAACTAAAAAAAAAAAAAAACTATCCACAACGAATAAGGCTGTGAATGTTGTCTTGTTAAAAGGAACTCAGACAACCATAATAATGGAAAAAAAAAAAAAAAAAAAAAAAAAAAAAAATCAAGCACTACCAGCTTCATCTGAATACTTTTCTGCATATCAGGAAATTACAGAAGTTCAATAATGGAACGGCGCTCTGCCTTAAATAAAAATTTAAAGAAATTAGAGTGCTTCCTCATGGCGCTACTTCAAAAGAAATGTCAAAGCATGCCTCTTATATTATGCTCTGAAATATTTAAAGTATATTGCCACAAATCCTTTTAAATATTCTCATCAAATCAAACTGCCTTCATAATCTTACTAAATACCTATAAACCCTGCATTTTACACTACGAATACCGTTTTGTTCTGACAAATTTCTTCAATTTTAAGTTGCTTTGGATAAAAGTGCCTGCCAAATGCATACATGTTAATGTAGTTTAGTACAGTAAACATATTTTCCTTTTACACTGTCAAGAAAGTGCCTTTCAGAAAAAAAAGAAAGCCTATACACCATTTCAAGGACCCTTTTTTAGCCCTACTTGTACTTTAAATAAAAAAAGGAAGACCCTCCGTGCAACATTGTCCTTAGAGAAAATAGGACGCAGGAAAATGATGTACAATGGAAACCACAAGGTCAGAGATGTGTGTGAATAAGAACTAGTCCAAAAGTGCCCAAATACATCCAGGTTTTAATGATCTCGTCATGCTAATGCTGTCTGCTGGGCAGGTTTCTGAGTGAACACCGTTAAGGGATGTGGCTTGAAGTGATAAGGGATCAGGGGAGAAGCAGTGACAGTCCTGACTGTACCATCTGGTGAGCTCTGCTTAGGTCTCAGCCATACAACACATCGTAACATGGCCCTCATCTCAGATGCATGCTCCCGGTGCAATGACGGACAGATTGTGAGGGGGACAAACGAGAGGGACTCAAGATAACGGAAGGGGGTAAATAAAAAGGAACAATAAAGGCCTTTTATAAGTGAAAAAAGCATGGGTGTGTCTCAGTCCCCTCCCTAGTTTAGTAATACTGCTCAGGGAATGAGTTGTTTCTAGGTCTGTGGCAATGACAAAACCATTGCACAGCACAAAATAATTCACTCCCAAAAAAATCCCGTTTTCTATGCTCCGTCTACTCTGGCCGCAAAATGTTTTCTTTTTCCTCAGTATATTTATATAAACACATTTTAGTCTATGAATTCAATCCAATTTCAGACTCTGAAAGATTTGTTATACGAGTACTAAATCTGATTCATGTCCTTGTTTACATGCATTAGATTCTGAACAAAACATTGCCCAGTCACCGCATTCAGAATCGAAGAAACCCACCACAATAAGGTCACCAGACCTACTGAGAGTACGTCACTTCGCCTTGATGACTTATATGTCAGAGGAGCTTTAAAAAATAAAATAAAGAGTAAATATTCGGTCTTCTCCAGGGCTTTGTTTCCTAAAAGCATTGTAAGCCTTCTATAAGTTGATGTGGTGCCAATGGTTTCTGCAACCTAACTGTAGGCTTACAAAAGTTTGTAAACACAGCCCTGTTTGTAAGACGTAAATTAAAATATACATTCGTATGACGTAAAATGTAAGCTTCAAGGCACTGTGCATGTGTGCACGGTATTTTTGAGTCAGTTTTTTTCTTATTGATCAAATGATTTCAGGTCCACACCACTTTCTCCAATCCAATCGAAATTCTCTTTGGATCAAACTCCATCCAGCCAACAATATGATTACTAATGGATTATTTGGATGCATATAAATGTTATTTACAGTAATCTTTTCGGAAAATTTCAAGTTTTGTTGTGCAACGCAGTATGAGCTATTTACTGTGATTTTTCGAGATTTCCCATTCATTAGCAATTCATTAGAAGAATAACAAAGTTCAGCAAATGGAAAAACTATTGTGCTACAAGTCTGTGTGTTTATAATTACAACGATACTATAATAATTGGTAAGACATGCCAGTTTGCTATATCAAGCAGCATAAAGAACTATTTTGTAGCTAAAAATAACACACACACACACACACACAATGACACTGCATTCCAGAAGATACATTCAATTTACAAATCCCTGTGCCCGTTCTTACATTAAAAATAAGGTGGAAAGACAGCATATAGTCGTATGATCTTATAGTTGGACTAGAGGTGTATAACTTTGGATTTATATATTCTACATCTTTTCGTGGATTAATAGATGTGTGTGCATAATAGCGTAGAGCCATCTTCTATCTGGAGGACTGTGTTTCAGGATGTCCTGCTGAGCGGACCGTCTGCTTTGCTGTCAGACTGCAGAGTGCCAGTGTGTGATAGCCGGTTGTAAAGCAGGCGCCCCTCTGATTGTGTGTGTAAGCATTAGTTAGAAATGTAATGTTGCGCTTCATGATGGGGAGTACTGCTGATGAGCCTGAACTTGTTTCCTACATAGAGGCATTAAACTGTGACAGTTTCTGATAGATAGATACAGATAAAGAGAGAAAGCGGTACAGCTGAAGCATAATTAGTCTGATTCTCAGATAGCATAATGAGTTGAGATCATCAAATCTGCATAATGAGAATAATTCATCCTTATCTCTATATGTTCATTCTAATGACTTCTTTATTTCTCTCTCTTTAAATCTCACTTTGAGACATATTAATGGGGTAATATGTGATACTTTTTACTTAACTTGTCCTCTAGATTGAGAAGAAGGGCTGAGGTAAAGACAAAAATTATAATAATCAATTAAAGATTAATTTGATCCTTTGAAATTTGAAGTAAAACTTAATTTATTTACTTTGAAAAAAGTATAACGAATGAACTATTCCTAGAATGTGTACAATATATACATTCATATCTATCTATCTATCTATCTATCTATCTATCTATCTATCTATCTATCTATCTATCTATCTATCTATCTATCTATCTATCTATCTATCTATCTATCTATCTATCTATCTATGACTATATTCTCAAAAAGGGGGCGACTCAACTTATCCACTGGCACATCCCACTCACCCTGTGCTGAAATCTTTATACCCACATGCACACTCCCTGTGTGCATGTGTGTATAATGTTTGCATGTCAAGGGACACTTGGTAGATCCTGAAGGGTCTGAGATGAAGCTAAATGTGAGCAGAGTGCTGGTCTGATCACAAACAGACCTTGCTAAGAGACTAATATACACAGGAGACAGGAATATTCAGCTCAGCGTGTCTATTAGGTTTCACTAATGCACACTGCATGCCGTCACACTGCAGGATCACTTGAGATGGTTCAAGGATAATTACAGAATGCATATATCAATGGCCAGTACATGCTCTTATTGACCTGTAACTGGCAGGCCAATGTGGCTCTTCTGAGTGGTTCAGATCTCTGTGGGGTTTAATTTGCAGAGCATACCGGCGTCATTCAGCTATGGCAAATACTTTAAACCTAGTCGTATTTACCTAAGCCAAGGAGAAAAGAAAACGTTCATGTGTATGATATACACAAACACATAATGTTTAAATAATACATCAGAATTTCGTTTGGTCAAGCATTAGCCCATCAAATCCACGGATGAAATCCCAGAGTGAAACGTCCACTCTGATATTTGGTTTGAATTGGAATTATTAATAACGTCTACATACATTTTTAAAGTCACAAATCACTTCAAGCGTTGGACTGTGAGATTGTGCACACGTGGCATGTTCACACTGTTGCAAATACATTTAATCCAGTTTAACAAGATTTCAGCACTCCTGCTTTGAAACTAATTAAAATACGTCAGTATCTTATACTGATAAAGAGGAAGTGTGATAGTTGACAGCATGTTCAGCTGTCTCTCTGTTTCGCTCTCGTTGAAGAGTTGCTGAGAGTTTGAGCATTTCTTTTTATAGCTCTTAATAATTCAACTCATCTGACTCTTAAAACCAAAGCGGCTCTCCACAATCTATGTGTTTGTGAGATGTGAGTGCATGCAAGCAGGTCACAACAGTGTATACACTCGAGGAATGTTTTCAATACCCCATTTCACGATCGGACTTAGATGGCCATCTGTCCTGTCCCAAGAGCCGTCCTTATTTAGCCCCCACTATGCCGCAGCAAACACACTCCCCCGGCCTCTGACAGAATCCATATCTGGTGACCCCAACCATTTGTGAAAGAATTCTGTGTCACACAGAATGAGCAGAATGCAATAAGATGCCGTTGGGATCTGTTTTAGATGTACTATATTTTGAATTTTGCTGTATAGAGTTATAACCTGCTGTATGAGTATGAGTATGCCATGTTTAATCTCATACAAAATAAAAATTAAGCTGTGAGTGATACCCTCCATTGAATGTTAAATAGTCGTAAGTTCCAAGAAAATCTGAATGTTTTTATTTTCACGACTAATGCTTTTTCAATCCTCTGAAAATCAGTAACAAGACATATTTTCACATTGTTTCATCAGCTGAATGATCCACACCTATTTTTTTTAGGTATTTTATATCCAATTAAATGTCTACCAAACATCTTCTTTTAAATGGAAATTGTCACAAAGATGACAAACATAAAATATAAAAAATATGTATTATTTAATCATTAAAAAAAGTCTGATTTAAAAAGATGATGGATGTCTGTGAAAGGTGCTATATAAAAAATATTGTTGATTTAACTTAAAAAATTAAGTAATCTGGTTGCCTTCAAATTTTATGTTGATTGAAATGGAAAAAGTGAGTTAAAACAATGAAGGAGATTGATTTAATCATCAGAAACTTAAAATAATGAGTTATATGAACTAAATAAATTATTTCAGTTGATTTGACAAAAGAAAAAAAAATGTTGCGATAACAAATCTTGAATATATATATATATATATATTTTTTTTTACAGTGTACATTTTACTTACTTATAATTAATGGTGACCAAAACTGTTTGGTTACATTCTTTAAAATATAATTTGTCGTTAAGGAGTGTTAAGCAGGTTAATGAGTAAATGAGTCTGAGCTAAACCCTTAATTTAAAAAAAAAAAAATACTTTTCAAAATTCAGATAACTGGCCCATCATTGTAGGTTCAAAGACTTCTAAAACTATTTGTTGTGATCTCGATCCATCCCTCAATGATAAATTTAAAGCTAAAATCGATACACAAAATACAAAACACCTCAAATGTCAAAAACTAGTGCAACCAAAGCACTATCTTCTCTTAATAAGTTCAATAAACGCAATCCCATTGCATTTCTCACTCATTCCGAGAGTCTCGCAGTTCTGTTCTACAGAGCGATATACATGTTGAGCTGTATTGCACGAAGTACAGAGCTGCTTTGAGTAGTGGATGAAGCGAAGTTGCACTGTGTGGAAATTCAGCGCTCTCTCTGTTGCATGCTGCTCTGAAGGGAGGCTGTGTCATCGCCTCACACTGAATTACACCCACTCCGCCTGAGGGGAGAGCGACAGAAGCGGAGCTCTTGCCTTCATTCTCTAAAGCCTTCCTTCCTTTTGTCTTACTCCTGAATGACAGCCTGGGGAAAGTTGGCAGGGAGGGGGTGGGAAGCAAGCGTTTGAGGTGTCTCCTGCTATCACCAGCGCTGCTGTAATGGTGTTGTCATAGAGGGGTGTAACGTGGAGGGAAGCACTTATACTAAGAACAGCTAATGAGACCTACTGTGGCTCGCCCGCACTGAGACTTGACGATTGCTTTTTCAACACATAACATGTATTTTCCATGGAAAAAAAAATTATTTATTTCCTCACTTCACCTCTCTGCAACCTTCCCCGCTTTATTTGGATTTCAACTATGCACAACCTCATATTCCAGAGTGTGTTAATCTTCAATTAATGCCCATGGCTAGTTTCAGTTGGCCTCAACCAATCTTTCCTTTTAATTACAGATTCCCTGACCATTCTCGTTGAACGCTTCAAGGCAACTGAACCAATTCTGTGATAAATCCTCGCTGTTCAGGAGCCCTGGAGTTCAACCCAAAGCTGCATCGCTCCAAACTGAGAGAGCTAGATGGAGTAATTCCCCATGAGTGTTTACCCGGTGCACTAATTACCTCAGCTAAGTCTGTTCTGGTTATGGTCTTAAGATCATGGCTACTTTGGGGTTTGTACTTGATAATGAGACTCCAAAAAGCTGCCTTCCTGCCAAAGCAACATTTTATTAGGCTGTAAAGTCCTCCTTGTGCTGTGTTCACACGCTCAATGCTATTAAGGCTTGTAAACACAGTGAGAGAGAAAATGAGCGTGTGAATGCGTGTGTGTTTTCTCTTTCCGAATGCCATTTGAGGGGTTTTTAGTATAGCGCTGATTTTGGCTCCACACTGAGCGCTCATCTGTTCTCTAGCTGTGCTTTTGCATCCTAGGCCTACAGTACAAAGAAAACGATTAAATCTGGAAGGAATCACAGATTATTCTTCATCTTTTGAGGCAATTAGCGGCTGCTTGTCGATGTCATGTCATTGGTTTGCCGTAGTGAAAATCGAACTGAGAGAGGTGGATGGGAATGTATTGCTGTACAGCCCTTTTGCAATAGCGTTTCATGTATTTGTAGGCAAAACATTGTGCACAAAATAATAAGAAAATTATGTAGATAGGTTAAATAGGTTAGTTTTTTTTTTTTTTTTTTTTTTTTAACTATAGGCTCTAATGAAATTACTACACAGCAAATTCTGGTTTTTGGAATAAACTCCCTGTTAGTTAAAATCAACTCAATCTGAGTGTACATGTGAGACCATCAATTAGACTCCAGCGCAGAGTTAAAATAACTCTGCTCTTGGAGTTGAATTTGTAACACTTTTTTCAGAGTTAAAATGGATTTAAAATACTAATCCTACAGAGAGTAAATGTAACTCTAAAATTAATTATATGAACTCATTACCAGTGTTACCAGTTTCTCATTTTCAGAAACACGGTGAATGGAAAGACGGTTAGCTAATGTTAACTCGTTTACATCGACAAAAAACCCACGCAAATAGCCATTTCAAAATTTGAAACAAGTAATTTAAACATGCGTTCAACAGCAAGTTTGTCATGGTCGTTGACGTTAATTAGTAAACAAACTAGCCTGTAACATAACAGCTACGCGATGACCAAACGTGTTTGTCAGAAAATATATTTTTTAAAACACGCTCTTGAACACCAATGAATGAACTCCAAAATACAACACAGCCGGGGAGTATCCAACAACACAAACCGTAGTCAGAGTTAAAAAAATAACTCCAAAAAATTAACTCTTTCACACTTTTTTGCCTAACTTCCAACTCCTGAAATTTGCTGTGTATGAACACACAGCAACTCTAGTGTAGCATTTAACAACATTCTCAAACATTTCTGGGAAGATAAAAAAGTAACCTTTTCGAAGCCAAAATCTGACGTTATCAGAAAAAAGGGCCCAGGACATTAAAAGAGAAGCTCATTATACAGTACTAGATAATCTGGTATCATCTCAGTTTTAATAAGGTTGCTGACTGCAGAGTTTAGCAAAACAAATTGGATGATAAGTTTTCTTTAAAGGAGAACTCATTAACATTGAGCTCATTTTTTTGTACATTTGGAGTGCTGTCAGTACAGACAAGAACGACAAAAATCTGTCGCCTACACCGTGTTATCCTTTTTTTAAAATTCGCACCCTGTTGACTTCAATGGGGCAAGTTCTGACATCCTTGATTTGTCATTACTTTTCTTTAAATACCAAAACCAAGAGAGAATCATCTCACAATACTGTAAGTGAGGAGCCTGCCTTTTCCATTGCAACCCGGTCTCATCCCAAATCGTCATATAACTGACGTTTTGGGACGTCTTTTGACCATACGTCAATATTCGCCTTTTTAGGGCCCCCTTAAACGTCGGTAGATGAGGTTATGGGATCCTAACTCTACCCCATACCTAAACTTAACCCTAAACCTAACCCGTCACCTAACTGACGTTAAAGGTAAAGCGTCAGTTGTATGACGGCCCGGGATCGCCATCTGCCGACGTTTAAGGGGGCCCTAAAAAGGCGGATATTGACGTATGGTCAAAATACGTCCCAAAACGTCAGTTATATGACGATTTGGGATGAGACTGTGTTATCCATTGTGGTCCTTCTTAGCATATTTTATTAGTTATTTTGTAAAAATAATTACACATTTTCTAAAAATATACTTTATTTAAATGTATGAATAATTTAGTTTCACGTTAGTTAATGTATTGATTATGTCCATATTCTTTTGCATGGACGTATTCAATATACTGTTCAAAACTGTTAGCTATATAAATGTAGCTTTATTCTGAATTAAAAACAAGTTGTCACATTAAAACCGAACCTCGTAGAGAGAAAAGGAGAAACGCTGCTAATTGCTATAATCACACACTACCTCAATCCTGTATAATTTCGTTTAACTCTTACGCACACACTTTATTCAGAGCCTGTAAAACTCCTCTGCAACACTGTGTAGACGTGATAAACAAGTTAACATAGTATTAAAACTTAAAAATAGAGCAAAACTCTAAATTAAGCCTTTGCTTAAAATGAATAAGGAGCAAAGCCTACTGCATCTCCTCTATGTTTACCTGTTTGATTTTCTTTATTCTGTGAAACACAAAAATAAACTTTTTTTACTCTCCCAGTGGGCTCCAACGCTGTTTTGGACCATGACTTGAGTATTGCCGAAAACAGTTCTTTTGTGTGTTTGTGTGTTTCACAGAATAAAGAAAGCCTTACATGATTGAAATGAATAGTAAAGTAGTAAATAACGACAGATTTGTATTTTATTTTGGATGAACTATCCCATTAAGTTTAAATTACTTCATGGGAGCCTTGATCTATAAAAAAATGCCTCTTGTTGAATTATAGGAAAATAATTGTTCAGTCAATCAAACATTGATCTGAATGAATCGGTCTCTTTCCTTTAGTACCCATCCCTCCTTTTGTCACTATAAGAGACAGATGTCTGTCTTTAGTAGACCAGCTGCGTGTCTGTGCTCACTCTCTACACTCATTGTGGAACCTTAAACCTCCTTAATCGCTCACTCGAAACCTTGTTTCCTGGGGGAGAGAAGTAGAGAAAAGAAGTTATTGATTTTTTTTTACTCTTTACTGAGGAAGCAGCTACAGAAGAGGGGAGGGGAGTTAGTTTCTAAGAAGTTGTCATGTCATGTTATTCGAACAATCATAAAGAAAAATTGAGGAAAAAAAAAATGCACACACATATGCAGAACTTAAAATATATACGTAAATTGGAAATAATGCAATACTCTCCCGAGAACTTAGTTACATCCCTTGGTTATTGTGATCTCAAATTTGTTGCAGAAATGATTAAAATACAGCTGTGATTAAAATTCAACTGGGGACCTCTTTCTTCATTTCTTTCTTTCTTTATTTATTGTAATTTCTCAAGCCAGTGCACTGAAAAACAACTAAATTATGTTTCGTTCTTTTTTTTTTTTCAATCAAATTAAAATACTCATTCCAACATTAGAGGAAAGAGATGATTCGTTGACTTGTCTCCCTGGTGACTGAAGTATAATTTGTCATGAAAAATTCAGCCGGCATTAGTAAATACACAAATTACCAGCAAACATCATCAAGCTGATTTTCCAGTCCTCTCATTCTGTGTTATCTGTCCTCTGCCGAGTTATGTAATTAGAAGCAGAAAGTTGTTTGCCGAGTTGAGTAAGTGGGTCATGGGATTTTACCCAGAGTCTGCAGGTCACCTGTAAACCCACCCAGACCCCGATGTCTCCTTCCGCCTATGTTATCTTCTCTTCTCCCTTTTCTCTTTTGCCTAATAATTTCAGAGGCGAGATGTGCCATTAGCACTAAAATCATGAACAATATCCTTCCGAAAAGACTTCATAATTATAACGGCTGGATTCATTTTGATTGTGGCAATTGGGTTGATTATGCCATCGTGGAGATTACAGGAAATTACCGTATGTCTCTGCACCTCCTTGTGATGTGTAATTAGGAGATTTTTACCTTTTAATTTTTTCACTGATTTCTGTGTTGACGGTGACCACTCTAATTATCCTCTAGATGACTTTCAAACACTGAAGACAGCTGGTGAAGATGCTGGCTCAAGCACTCTAGAAATGCTTTATATTTGCATTTATTTGATCAAAACTATTGTGAAATAGTATTGCAATTTAAATTAACTGGTTTCTGTTGAGTGTATTGTAAAATGTTACATATTCTGTGATGGCAAAGCTGAATTTTCATCATCACCAGTCATAAGTGGCACATGGTCTATCAGAAATCATTCTAAAATGCTGATTTGGTAAAGAAAGATTTCTTATTATTATTAATAGTCAGAGCCGGACAGTAACGGGGTACATTTACTTGAGTACAGTACTTAAGTACAGTTTTGAGGGATCTGTACTTAACTCGAGTATAATTTTTGAGAAGTACTCATGACTTTACTCAAGTACATTTGAGAGGGAAATATTGTACTCTTTACTCCACTACATTTCGATCCATAACCGTGAGTACCCGGTACTACTGGAACAGCGTACCAGCAATCACCTTCAGCTTTCCACCAAAGTCAACTCCATGGTCAAATTTAGATAAAAGAATGAAACCATGGACAAAACAATGGATGAAGACGCAACAGGTCCATCCCGGGAATGTGGCCCCACCTCGCCAGACTATTTCAATTTTCTAAAATTTTCTTAAATGTTAAAGCAACATGGTAAAAATATGAAAATGACTTGATTTTACTTTCAATTCCTTTTACATTCTCCAAGCTATTAACATTTTTCATAACTCCATGTCACACGTTTCTGACCATAAATGTAAGCACTGTGGCAGAAGTAATGCAATATTTAGAAAATGTACTCTTGTACTCTTTATACTCAAGTACTTTTAAAAACAAGTACTTCAGTACTTTTACTTAAGTAGACATCTGACTGTATTACTTTTACTCGTATTTGAGTAAAATTTAGCAAGGGGTATCTGTACTTTTACTCAAGTAACAAAGTACTCTGTCCGCCTCTATTAATATTAAACACTTTGCTGCTTAATATTTTGTGGAAATGGTGATTTTTTTTTTTCAGAATTGTTTGATGAATAACATTTATTATGAATACTTTTTTGTAATATTTATTAATCATAATGTCTTAACTTTTTTTTTTTTTAAATCAATTTAATGTGCCTTTGCTAAATAAAAGTATCATTATTATTAGCGTGACACCGAAGACAGCAATATGTCTGCTGAAAATTCAGCTTTCCCATCTCAGGAATAAATTACATTTTTAAAATATATTACAACAGAAAAAAGGTGTAATATTTGTAATATTTCACTGTATTACTGTTTTTACTGTATTGTTGATCAAACAAATTCAGCCTTGGGGTGAGATTAAGAGACTACTTTCAAAAAACATTAGAAAACCTTAATATGTGTGTACAACTTTTATATAACCAGTTTTAAATGGAGTTAAGACTTCCTGTAGGCCATTTGAAAAAAAAAAAAAAAAAGTTCATTAAAGTAGTCAGTCTGGGATTGTTTTTTCCCCTTGCTATGCCAAGCATTCCCTCAGTGCAGAGTTAATAATTAGAGTAGCACTTCCAACTTAGGGGTTATTTCAGAGCCAGCCGCTGGTCTCTGGACACTATGTCTGTTTGGGGAATGTCAGTGTAGATAAAGATATGTGCACATCAAAACACTGTGTTGTAGCCTATGGAAAGTAGAGCGGGATTATCACCAACTGCTCTGGTGCCTCTGGACTTCCAGAAAGACACACTCTTTCTCTAGCTAATTCTGCCCTGGCATCAGCTGCCACTGCCAAAAACACCTCCTCGGGAAGGTCTTTTCCTCAGTGCATAAGTGTGTGTGTTGATGGCAGTCGCTTTATGTAAAAAACATAAAAAGTAATGATATGATTTCATGTTGACTTTAAGACTTCTGATTTAATCCCGCTTGCCTATGCAAGTGCTCAGAACTGTTTATAGCTATTCAAAGCCCAGTCCACTTTGGTGATTCTGAAGAGAGATCACAGATTGTCTCAGTCTGGTCCCTACTGGAGACACAGTGCTCATCTGAGCCCCTGCTGGTACAGATAGCTGTGGTTATAGCTTCTAATTACTCTCAGGAGAGAGCCATTGTTGTAAAGGAAGATGAGAGCAGATATCCCAAGGCTCCCTGATAGATCTCTCCAAGAGTACCAAATAAAGATCATGCTCCAAGTTCAAATGCGCAAATAAATCAAATGAGCATTTTGTATTGCTGAACGATGAGTATTTCCTTCTTATGTGCACCCACAGCCTAATTAGTTTCAAGTTCACCTTCATCTCAAAGCAGAGATTAAAGTGGATATTTTTATTTTTTATATTAATCCAACATGATTCATTCTAAACCAAGATCTACACAAATGTATACATGTATATAAAAAAAAAACAGTGAAACTGTTTTTGTCAAACTAGAAGTTGTTGTCCTTGCTCCATATGTTACATGTACTTACCATAATAATAACAGTAAATGATGCATAATTACATGCAATTAACCCTCAGCCAAACCCTAACTCTAAGTACATGTGGTTCATTAATATTACTCAGTACTTAAATATATAATTACACTGCAACAATGACACCTTAAAATAAAGTGTAACCTAAGTTATAGGACAACATATTATAAATATATCTATCCAATGATGTATATTATAATTGAATCAGAGTTGTAGATACAAAACAATTTTTAAACGAATGAAAAATCCTAATTAGATTGAAAACATTTTGTACTGATAAATTAACACAAAATTAAATAATAATAATAAAAAAAAGACTACTCTCTATTTGTAGAGTCGACTATATTAACAAAATATTCCGCTATAAAAATTCAGTGTACTATTGACTCGAATCCGTGAATCTGTTTACAAGAACTGATTCACAAAAAATAAATGATTCACTAGAATGAACCGGAGTTTGTATGAGAGAGAAAGAGAGCTTGAACTGATTCGCAATAAAAATCTGACTTTCCAGTGCTACATGAGAGACAGAACCATTTAGGACCACCTCTCTCTCTCTCATATGAAGCTAAATACTGGGAAAAGTACGGTGTTAGTGAAAAAAATAATAAGTACCCTTTGGGATACACACACCCCAGGTGTGTAGCTTAAATATTAATGAACCAGTCCCTAACCGGTATAACAGCAATATCTCAAAGTTCAGCGGTCAATAAAACAGATTAATACTATCTTGACCCAACACATGTCTAACAGCGTTGATGCAGGTAAATCTGGTTAGATGCGTGTCTGTATTGAGAGGCTAGTTTTGCACAGTGATGATCTTTCACACTGAATATGCCGCAGGCTTGATGCTGATAATATGAGACTGGCATCAGTACCCGTCTTCATCTGTTTTTGAAGTCTGGTTCTCTTTAAATCAATAAGATCAGCTCGGGGCAAGGACACACTCACCCTGTCTCAGATCATCCTAAACACAGCTGACCAACTGCAAATGCCACCATCTCTGGGTCTGCCAGGAGTGGATTGCGGGTGTATGTGGGAGAAGTGATAGGAAAGATTTCACACCTTGCACATCACCGATGGGTGTTGCTCCATGATGTGTTAGTTCTTTGATCTTTCTGAAGGACAAATTTAAATAGAAAATGCAATAATGACACTAATAATGACAGATCTTGTCTGAACATGGCACTATATTTGCAGAGAAAAAAAAAGAAGAGAAAACAGATCAAAATATTGTTTTAGAAGCCCCTCTAAAGATGCAGATAAATCACAATATCTTCCGCTAAAGAGAATGGTTTCACAGCTAAAACATCAGGGAGTTTTGTTCTTCAACAAGAGAGAATGGGAGTAAAAAGCACAAATCCAGTAATATGCAACATAAGCTAGCTCAAAGTGCATTAAAAGAAAGTGATCAATTGCTGTATCAAATTAAGATGCAACAGTTTTCAAAGAAACATAGTTTTTATTGTCAATTTCTACAAGTCCACCTCATGGCCAGCAGCTAAAGAGGCCCAAGAATAGACAAAGGATTGCCATTCTGTGTAATGAGGTAAAAAAAAAAAAGAAGTGACATTTATATCACAAAGAGTTTAGAACAAATGGAGCAAGTTGTTTGTGTCCCAAACGTGTTTTGGGTCCCAAAAGTGATTATGCACCCCATGGTCTACTGGTTTATTTTTTCCTGGCGTACGTGCCTCTGGAGCTCTTTCAGTATTAGACTCTGTCCTGCTTTCAAGCCCCAGCACAGATGTTACAGTCTAATTAAACAGAAGCTCACTGTTGCTGCACTGTGAACAACCAGGCAGAGGGTGGGCGAGAGAGAGAGAGAGAGCGAGAGATGGTTTTTGACCCTGGTTGGTGGTTATGAAATATTCATCTGACCAGCCTTTTAAGATTCTTTAAAGTATGAAGTCTTACGTTTTAAGTATCAATTTAAGGTCTGTCAGATCTGCTTTCCTCAGCTGTTTGATGAATGTCTGTCAAGATAGAGAGTATAGAGAGAAAAGGAGAGAGAGAGAGAGAGATAAAACAACAATGGAAGCAGATATTGTCCAGGTTAGAGAAAAAGAAGAACAAATAACAAAACTACAAACCGAAAAGCAAAAATAAATGTGCCAAAGCAAATAATAATAATATATATATATATATATATATATATATATATATATATATATATATATAAACATATAGCTAAATTTGCATAAACTTGCAAAAATGCATAAAGCAGAAACAAATCAAAACATAAAATTACCAAAAAAAATGTTTGTATATATATATGTGAAGGGTTCAGATGCAAAAGCCTCTAAATGCCTTTTGAAATGTTCTTCTTTAATGTTGATTTTTATCAAACTTGTATATTTAAGTTCAGTGATTTCACTTAAATGGCAATGATAATTACCAACCCGATCTCACGACCAAGTCGTACGAATTCGACGAATGATTAAAAAGTGGCTAATTCGTAACAATTCATACGACCTCACTCGTACGAATTAATACGATTTTGCTAAATCGTACATATTTTACGAATTGGCCAATTCGTATGAATTCGTACGAATGACCTACCCCTGACCCCGCCCCTAAACCTAACCATCACGTGGGTTTAGACAAATCGTACGAATTAGTACGAGTGAGGTCGTACGAA
This sequence comes from Pimephales promelas, assembly GCF_988280905.1. Classification (NCBI taxonomy): domain Eukaryota; kingdom Metazoa; phylum Chordata; class Actinopteri; order Cypriniformes; family Leuciscidae; genus Pimephales; species Pimephales promelas. The sequence continues at coordinate 28,007,918 of NC_142777.1, forward strand.
TTAGTACGAATTAGCCACTTTTTAATCATGCGTCGAATTCATACGAATTGGTCGTGAGATAGTGTTGTAATTACCTATTAATTGTTATTTTATACAAGTTTGATAAAAATCATCATTAAAGAAGAAAATTTCAAATGGCATTTAGAGGCTTTTGCATCTGAACTCTTCATATATATATATATATATATATATATATAACAAAACTTAACATAGCTAAGCAAAGCAGTTTTGGGTTACTCTAAAAAAAGCAAAGCAAAGTGTCTTCAACAGTGTTATTGGATTACTAACCTCTCTAAAAAATGCATTTTACTAATTTCTAAATTCCATGTCGACTGCGACAAGATGAACAAAGGATATAACTGCTCTTTTAACCTTCAAATAAATAATGTAATAATTGTATAAATTATTCTTGAACTGACATTTTACATACATTAACACTTTAGAGGTTCTTCTTTTTATTAAATTGGTTGTTTTATAAAATTGTTCAATCAAAAGTCTATACAAGCAATTACATCAGAAGTAACTGTAATTAAATGACAGATAAAAAGAGTAATCTCTTTACTTTTTCAAGGGAAATGTAATTAAATGACAGCAATTAAGTAGTAATGCATTACACCCAACACTGCTCATGGGCAAAGCATTGTCAACTCTTTTTCTCCCTCTCTCTCTCTCTCTCTCTCTCTCTCTCTCTCTCTCTCTCTCTCTCTCTCTCTCTCTCTCTCTCTAAAACACACTCACACATGCAAAGAAAAAGGTACAGTAAAAATGGTAACTTTCCTCTTTTTTTTCTGAAAAGTGATTTTAGAACACCTGTACAAGTTCGCATCAAAAGCGACAGTATAAGCATTGTTCAAGCCACACACCAAATACCTTAAAGCTCTGACTTTGTCCAAAATTAGGATTATTTTACTGCTGTTGAGAACATGTTTGACATTTACGACTCTTGATCGGGCTGCCTCCAACGGTATACTCGCAATAGCCAGTGAGAGCGAGCAAGCTTCACCAACCGGATGTTGCATGCTTTTATTGCTAAAAAATGGCAACCACAAATATGTCACAAAAGTGGAGTGTTGAGAAAGATCATATTCTTTTTCTCATTTTTTGTCTTTTGGTACAAAACAGAATGCACAGCCAGTTGACGACGTTAATCGTCCTCCATTTGTTTTTCTTCTAAAGTCACGTTTGATCGCGCAAGTTCTGTGAGATCTCATGTCTGTGGAATTGCCACTGTGAAATCGTTATTACAAACGGCAGGAGTGGGGTGACGCGGTCTGGCTGAATCTTCTAGTGTGTGCATTTGGAGGATTATTATGTTAAAAATAGGTCGAAAATGTCCTTATGTCTGTGATCTTCCACATTTTAAAAATTGGTTAAGATTTTAAAATCGTCTTGTGTGCAGGAGCGAGAGAGAGAGAGAGAGAGAGAGAGAGAGAGAGAGAGAGAGAGAGAGAGAGAGAGAGAGAGAGAGAGAGAGAGAGAGAGAGAGAGAGAGAGAGAGAGAGAGAGAGGAGGTGGTGGTAGTGGAGGAGGATAAGGATGTTGAATTAGAAGATTTTAGAAGATGTAAAATACATTAGATATTAAACAGAAGCCTTCTCCCTTAAGCTAGAGTATTGTGTGGTTTAAAAAGGTCTTCTTCTTTTTTTTTTACCAGACTATTTAGTGCTGTTTTTCTGAGTTTTATGCATATTGCCCACAGCTTTCTCAAACGCTCTGCCAACACTCTCTTTAATAATGTGGCCACGCACAGCAGTTAATTGAACAAAACAATTTCCAAGCTGAAAACACCTACAAATATCCTGTTTTGTTTCTTAGCTCCCAACTAAATTAGCATGTATTCTTATATGAGTGTGTGCAAGCGTGTGGCTGTGGCCTTTACGGAGGGCTATTTTTTTCCAGCTCTCCTTTGAGAAGCATGACAGCAGACCTTTAAAAACTGAGGGAGAGAGGGAGAGAGAGAGAGAAAGAGAGAGGGGGGGGGGGGTAACTTGAAATTGGAGTAGAGAGAAATCGGCAGAGGTTTAAAAAAGAAGAATGAAATGAAGTGAGAGAAGGAAAGGTGGACGATATCATAAAGGCAGAATAAATGGAGAGGTGAGGGATAGAGAACAAGGGATGATAAAGGACAGAGGGGAGGCGAGCGCTTTTGTTCATGGCACAGGACTCAGGCTTGCCAGCTGCTGTGTATGCTCTGTAAGAAACCTGATCTCCCTTTCTCCTCCTCTCTCTCTCTTCTTGCTATTAAAATAAGGGATGAATTAACCCCACACTAACCCGGGGGGGAAGAGGAATGTGAGAGGGAGGACCGAACTTCAGGAAAGAACTTGAAAGTGTTTACATGAGTCTGTGCAAAAGCCATATGTACTAATATTCAGTCCAATAGGCTCAGTCGACAACATGGTTACAGTGAGGCAATTGTAGTGGAAGTAATTTAAGGAGAATTTAAAAGCAGAAATGTGAAGCTTTTTTTAATTTCATAAAAGTATACTTATACTATAATAAGTTTGGGACCGGTAAGATTAGATTTTTTTAATGCTTTTTTTTATGCTCTTATACATTTAAAAAAAGTAATCCTGTAAAATATTGGTAGAAATTTATCATTTAAGCTGAATGGATTGGCCCCATTCACTTTCAATGTAAGTGCCTCATTGTAACCCAGATTTATAGGACAAGTTGAAATTATTTTTTTGTGGTAATCAACATGCCGTTCCAACAACTGTCAATGTTAATATCAATATTTCAATACTGCCACTTACACAAAGTGCTCAAAATACAAGGAGAAATAAGCACCAATGTAGCGCAAGAAAGTAGGCCAGGTCAAGAATGTGTGTAAAAGTGAACACAAACTGTGTGTGTGTGCTCTTTGTAGAAATTAGTTGGGTTTTGTGGTCGAAGTGTGTGGTGAGAAGCCATATGGTAGTGTGCTCAGCCTGAGAAGAGAGCCACAAAGGTGGGGGAGAGAATTGGTCCATCGCTCTGGTCATCTGGAGCTTTATCCCTCAGAGAACACAAGCCCTAAAATGGTCTTTCCCTTTCTCTGTTCTTCCCCTTTCATCTCTTTTTTTTCAATCCTTCCCTTTCCGTCGGATCTCCCTGATCCTTATTACTTTAGCTTTCCTGGTAGGAGTGTGTGCCTGAAAGAAGGAAAGCAAGTTCTTCATTTGACATGCCACACTCTTGGGTGAAAAGGTTACTGGGCGGGAGGTTAAGTGTGCTGTGGGGACCGTGAGCGTGTGTGTGTGTGTGAGAGATGGGGGTCCTTTATGGCACACAGGATGGGTCATTTTTCCAGTCTGGAAAACAAACACTTGAGATGAGAGGATGGAATCTCTGGTCGGGGGAGGACAACAGCTGTGACCCAAATATGATTCTCTTGACTGCTACATTCGTTCAAACTCTTTACTGGATTACACCATAATATCTAGCATTTAAAGAGACAGTTCACCCAAAATGTTTAATTGCGTCATCATTTACTAATCCTCATGCTGTTGAGAAAGAAATTAGTCATTATTCTGACTATAAAAATGTGTTTTATTGTCACGATGTGGTTGAAGAAAGGAGGAAGCAGGACCCACATGCAGCACACTATATTCAATAAACTGAAAACAATACAACGACTCAGACCAGAAACAGGACAACCAACAACGATAGTAACAACAAATCAACTCACAAGAACTGAAATGAAACACAAGGCTTAAATACAAGGGCAAACAAGCTAACAAGGGTCGTGATATAAATGAACACAAACGAGGAGCGGTAAAACCGGGAACAGGACTGAACCAAATGCGAAAAGACAGGGGGAACACAGACATCACAACATTTATGTCCATACAAAAGTCAATGATCTTCCATATAAGAAAGATAGCATGGAACATAGCATACAATATTTATTAATATTTTGACTTATTTTTATATCAGTTTTAATTTTAGATAGTTTGAGTAATTTCATTATGTGCTTTTTTCATTTTTTTATTTTATATCTTTTTATTTTATATTAAAGTTTATATTTATGTTTTTAGTCATTTTAATACTTCAACGTCAACTAATTTAATTTTACTTAAGCAGTGTTGTAGTCGAGACCACCTCACTCGAGTCCGAGTCGACACAGAGACCAGAGAGAGTCGAGTCCGAGTCAAGACCGAGTCCATAGAGTGTCGAGTCCAAGTCGAGACCGAGACCAGTGAGGGTTGATTACCTAATTAACTTTTTTTTTTTTTTTACTGAATTTACTTAGAGTTTAAAAAATAAGATCAGTTTAGGGTAAAAAGGCCACATAGTAGGTGGTGTTAAAAGTAATTTTATTTCAATTTGTCATGCGCAGTTGCGCACTAGAAAATCACCAAACACTGGGTGTGTCAATCAATTTAAGAAATATTTTATTAACATACATTAATAATCATGAAAAATATTTTTAATTGAACTCGAGTGGACTCGGGAATAATTCCGAGTCCTAAAAAAAAAATGTTCGAGTACGAGTCAATTCCGAGTCCAAATGGACACGAGTCCATGACAAGACCAAGATCATTAAAATATGGTCTCGAGACCGAGTCCGAGACGAGTCCGAGTCTCGAGTACTACAACACTGTACTTAAGCATTATTTTAAATTACATACAAATATTTTTAATAGTTTAGATTTTTGTTAATAACACTGGTATGTAATGACATGATGAGAAAATGGCAGAACTTAAATATTTTAAAATTCACAGTCCCTTTATGAAAGTTCAAAACAAAGTTATTAAGTGCATAGGCCACAAAAATCCCAAATGACAAAAATATATATTAAAATCCAGCACACGATTATTACACACCACTATTTGCCAAATATGCCATACAAGGAGCCATACTGGATTATGACTGATCCAACATTGATCAAATAAGGCTCATTGAGTTGAGGCATTGTAATAATAAACATTTTGCATTTTCAGTAAAAACATACGCATATCTTGCAATTGGTGGTGAATATTAATTTCAATAAATTAGTAAAGAATCAGAAAAAGGCTATTATGTTTTGCAAAAACTGTTGAAACCCAAGTCCAAACTAAAACCTCAGCTGTTGCACATTAATATCTTGGTTTAGCAGTGACATTCAGCCAAAGCCTCTCTATTTATGGCTTAATTTAAACATTCGAAGACAGCGTATTTACATTTCTCCCATTCTTCTGCGTCTAGAGTTATGGCTCTGTCCTAACATTCTCCATGTTGAGTGACCAGCGGTCGAGTGCTTTACAATACTGCAGCATTCATAATTGAGTGTGATAGAATGAATTATAAATTATAAACTTTCCTCCACAGTAATAACAGTCATCCACTGGATTGACACGGAAACTCCAGATAAATCTATTCGAGGAAATCCAGGAGAAATTCACCTCAGCACAATGCATTACCTGCTCAGATCTTTCCATCAGTTATGAATTAATCTCTGTGCTGTCTGACTTCTCTTTCATTTCATTTTTTTTCCCTGTTGTGTGTGTCAGTCCCTGTGACTGGCTGGTTAAACTTGAAATCCTTCCTCTCTCTCTCTGTCGGTATTGTTCTTTCTCTCAGCTTCAAGAGTTTAGGGTCAGATCCACTGTTTGCAGTGACTTTCACACAAGCAGAACTGGGTCTGGCTCTCAGAGGGGCCGGGCTGAAAGGCAGCCTTTGTCTGGGAGAGGAGAAATGTTCACATCTGGCAGCGCGCTGGCCAGGCTCAGTTGATGGAGGATGGCAGGGGGGCTGCTTGGATTGCTGTCTGGCTTCTCCACATCTCCAGCTTTAATAGAAGGAGCGAATGAACACCCCCCCTCCTCTTTGCTTTAAGACCCCTGAGGTTGTGCGGATTTGGCAATACTTCTGAGCAACGATGGGTTAATTGTTCACTCCGCTGTCTTGTGGCTGCTTTTTTCTATTTTGGAATAGTCAAGTTGTGCCAGATCAAAGGGTTAGAGCAAGTTCATAATCAAGACTTCATGCATGCCCAAGAATAACCACACAAAGCATGGTTATTAAAGCCCTTTTTCTTCAACAGAGTTAATGCATGGAAAATGTTTTGCCCTTTATCGCCCCAAACACTCCATACCCTCACGGGACGCAACAGCACAGTTGCCTGTCTCACACTTTCTCTGACCTTTAAAATGTCCTTCGGGCTCTGTAAATACTCCTTTTCTTTTTATCCTTCATTCATAAGACACATCTCATCTCAAAAAAACCTAACCTGGAAACTTAGTTTCCCCAAAGACCCATTTTTTTTACTCAGATCTAATAGCTAGACCTAATTCGAAAAGCTAGCTTGTCATTTTCTAAATTGTTATTTCGCAAATGTTTTCTTCTCAAGTGCCCCAAAAGCCCCATTAGTAACGCTCAAGTACCCCTTTATCTGCACCAAAGCATAAATGTTTTCATTCAAATTGTTGCAGAAATCTAAATATTCAGCATATTTATTAACTGTATATGCACATTTATACTACAGGGCTGTTGAATGCTTGATTCTGATTGGTTGAGAACGTTCTAAAGGTGTTATTTTCAGGGAAACGCACGGCTAAAGTAGTTTCAGGCAGGTTTGACCGCATTACAGTTCCATATCACTGCGCGCAGTTAACTGTAATAACGGAAATTAGGATACAATTCGCATGCACTTGATCTGCAATTTTCGATGTCTAACTTCACAATCAATGGACACATACAGTTTAATTTTAATAAATAAAGTATGTAGCCTACTCCTTTCTATAATAGGCTAAATAGAAAATTAAACTGAATAGGCTATGTAAATAAATTGATAGTCCTGCTTCACGGATTTTCATAATTATTCCAGATAATATATATAAAAAAAAAATCATTATTGATAGGCCTAATTGTTAAAAGGACTTTGTGCGTTTCATTTATTGGGTTATCTACTGTCAATTATAGAAAACAAGAACAAATTAACTCAAACAAATTTAATTAATAAATAAATAAATAATAATATTGATGCACATGCTTTTCTGTCTCATTATTTCAACATCTCTCTCTCTCTTCCTCTCTCTAATAACTGCATAAAGCCGAGACACACTAGGCCTACAAAGGCCAGTTATGAATGTAATTTGATACTTATGACTGATCACGCCCAAACGCATGTTCAGCGCGTTCAGTCTGTTCACCATCTCCTTTAGCATCATATATGCCTTATTCACAGCAGCGCCATGTTTGATTTTTAATGAGAATGAAAGCGAGGCTGTGAGGGATAGACTTGCATCTCTTCAATGGGCTGTACTGTTATTTAATGTGTTTTTGGATTGTTCTGCTCATGAAACACTGGAAACAATATATTTCCAAGAAATGTCAGTTGACAAAAAACTCCCGACAATGTAAGCTGTGGAAAATTGTAAGTAATCTAGCCGCTTTATTCAGCTTTTTACAGCGGATGCCATTGGAAACACGGTAAGTCTATCCCTCACAGCCTCACTTTTATACATGTCATGGCGCTGCTCTGAATAAGGTCTATAGGTGACGCTATATGAAAAAACGGCGAAATACTACGCACATGGCACCCTTTATCGTTAATATAACACGCGAACCCAAGGCGTCATAAATCCTAGGGTAGCCTCATATTAACGCTAAACCTAAACCTACCCATCACAGCGCGTGTTATATTAACGATAACAGGTGCCATGTGCGTAGTATTTCGCCGTTTTGTCATATAGCGTCACATATGATGCTAAAGGATGAGAATGCGTTGGTTTAAGACCTTCTACAGTCGGTCTTCAAATTGTAAGTGTGTCCCCCATCATTCATTAGTCTGCTATCAGTGCCTCAAACCTCCATTACTACCTCTAAAATGACGTTTTGGAATGAGCAACGGAGGCATGGGATTAGATGCGTAAGAAATTAGTCCTGCATACAAGAGCGTTTTAATGACACAAACCCCAAAAAATGTCTTGATATGCATCATCTGAACAATGTTTTGAGGTATGGTAACTGTTGTATAAGCGGATGATTTCAGGCCGTTGAATTATCTGGAAAATAATGCACAACTCTGCTTCGCGTGGTGACCGCATTACCACTTTGGGTGTGCATTATTTTTCTAATAATTCAACGGTCTGTAGTTAATTATTCCTTACATGTTCCATTATAAGAGAGTCTAATATTTGTAAATTGAAAGCATGGATATGTTATATAATATTAATAAATAAATATGAATATTTTTAACCATGAAAATTATGTTTATATTAATAAATAATAACATTAACCTTATCATTAATACTGAAATTATTGTAGAAATCTTTGAATATTTATATATTCACATATACTTACAAACTTAAATATACATTTCCTGCTGAAAACAACCTGTATATAGGCCAAAAGCAGTCATTAAAAGATCAACAATTTAAATGGATCTGTTTTTTTTTTCCAAGTACATTTCAGAGCAGGTTCCTGTAGAGTTCAAACAGACAAGTTTCAAGTAAATGTGACAGCAGGAAAATATTCCACTGGCAGCACTTTGTGGTTAGCATCCCCCACTAATGTCTCAAATGTGCAATTATATCTTTCAGCAAAATCATTGAAGTATGCAGAACTCAGGCGGCCTTACATTAGAGGTTAATGGCCCATGCAAGAAGGCGAGAGTATGTGTGCATTTGAGTATGTATTTTAATTGGAATATAAAGTGACAGTTGCAGCAGAAACGTAAAGTCACCTTATACTGCTTTGGAGTGACTGAAGGAGCACCTCTCCATTTAAAAGCAAAAATAGAGTAAATAAAGAGTGACAGAGAGCCTAAACCCTGAGACCCTCTCATTAATTGGTGCATGAAATCAGAAACCTCTCTCATGAAAGGGAAAGTGTCAGTTCACGGCATAACAACAGACAGGTGGACAGGTCTGTCTATGACATGATAGAGAGGAAGCACTGTGTTTGCTTTTTCCTTTCCGTTTGCTTTCTTTTTTTTTCTTTTAACTTTCCATTTCCTTTTAATGTATGTTTTTAATTTTTCAGGCAGGAAATTAATATGAAATGGCGGTTCCCGTCACTGAGTGCAGCTCGGCACAAGTCATAGGAACCTCTCGTAAGAGAACGCAGTTTAGTTTTCAATGACTTTTGGGGTTCAAGCCTTCTTTTACTGTAATTACGTGTTCATTACTGTATGAATTGTGGATAAATTAATAAACATTGAGAAATAAAGTTGAACAGAAATAAATTTAATAATGATGAACAGAAAAGGAAATCTTGCATTTGTATCATGCTGATGTTTTTAATTGAACTAAAACACTTCAAAAACTATCCCATTAACCCTTGATACAACCCCAAATCAGAAAAAAAGTTGGGACATTTTGTAAAATGCAATAAAAATCAAGAATCTGCGATTTTTTTATTCTACTGAACCTTTTATTAGCTGACAAAAGTACAAAGAAACGTTTTCCAATGGTTTGACTGACCAACATAATTTTGATTTTGATGGCTGCAACACACCCCAAAAAAAGACCAAATAAAAGTGAAAAGATTATCCAAATTAGATTATCCAACTATTTTCAAACAGTCCACAATGAGCAGGTGAATTGGTAATAGTTGAGGGTATCATGTTTGGGTGTAAAAGTGCTTTTCAGTGTTTTTAAGCAAAGATCTTGAGAGATTTGAGAAATGTGAGAGAACACATTTCTCAATGCAAGATTGCAAAGCATTTACAGTATGCCTTTCATCATCTTACATACGTAATATTGTCACAAGATTCAGGGAATCCAGAGAAATCTCAGTCTGTGTTGGGTAAGGCAGTAGACTCTGTTGAATGTGTGTGATCTCTGAGCCCTCAGATGGCATTGCACAAGATACCATCATGCTACTCTGTCAAATACAGCCACATGTACTCACGAGTAATTTGGAATACCATTTTCACTGAACACAGTCTGATGCTGCATCAAGAAATGCCACCTGGATCTCTGTTACTCAAGGAGAAAGCTTTACATCAGTTCTATATGGAGATGGCGGCGAGTTCTCTGGGCCTGAGCTGATCTCAGATGGTCTAGAAGAAAGTGGAAATGTCTGCTGTGGTCAGATGAATCCATGTTTCAGGTTGATTTGGGGAGAAAATGGAATCGAGTTCTCACAACCACACATTCACCAGCGACAGGTGCAAAAGCAAACATCTGTCCTGGTATTGGGGTGTATCAGTGCAAGCGATATGGGTAACTTGCATTATTGTGAAGGTAACATTGACATGGAGGCATATATTTGGATTGGACAGAGACATAAACTGCCATCAAGATGACATCTCTCTTGGGAAGCAAGACAATGCCAGGCCTCATTCTGCTTGTGTTACAACTGAGTGGTTTCTAGACGCTCTGCACCATAGAAGGGATGTGCCTGCCTGTTTACAGCAGTCCACATATGTCTCTTATGGAAAATGTATGACCCATCATGAAAAAGAGAATCAGGCAATCATGACAACAGACTGTTGAGCGGCTGTCTTGTATCAGACAAGATTGGGCAAACTTATTCAACTCCCAAATGATTAAAAAGTGTAATTAAAAGGAAAGGTTATGTGACACAGTAGTAAAGATGTCTCTGTCCCAACTATTTTTGGGGTGTGTTGCAGCCACCAAAATCAAAATTTGTTCATATTTACAAAATACAATTACGTTGGCCAGTGAAAACATTGGAAAACTTTTTTTTTTTTTTTTAAAGATTCAAATAACAGATTCTTGATTTTATTGCATTTTACAAAATTCAAATAACAGATTCTTGATTTTATTGCATTTTACAAAATGTCCCAGTTTTTTCTGATTTGGGGTTGTACCTAAACCTCCATTTTATAGAGCTACTGTAAATGTTTTAATATTATATTGTTATTTTACAATGCTATTATATTTTGTGCAGGATTTTATATTATTTTGTTGTAAATAAAAAAGCTTGACAACGTAACTGCTAAATACCTATTAAGTATTGTGGTATTTCACCATGTCACATGACACAGCGCAACCACAACAAAGCGCTGAATCTACTTTTTTGATCTACTTTTATGTAATTTTTCCTTTTTTATTCAAAATATTCACAAACGTATTAGCTATAACATGAAACACTGATATTCCGATTGTCAACTATGTGAAAGTGGATGTGTTTTGTTGATTAGTTGAGCTGTATGTGTGATGGGCGGCGCCATGTTAGTTTACAACATGTCAATTTCTCAACTTCTCCCGACAACACTGAGCACTGTCTCTGGCTCAGCGCCAGCCAATGTGCAAAAGCAATGGTGTCGTCTGTACGTTTTAACCATATCGTTGTTGTCGTGTAATGGTAAACCCTCAGTTTTAATTAAGGTGGATAACTGAAAAACAATACCTTTGCTGTTCTGTATCCATGGTCCGATTCATTAATAGCAGAATCTATATGATATGACTCTACTGCATAAAAAATGTATGCAATCCATTGAGTCGGATACATTTTTTATCCAAAAAGAAAACATGCACTACACATACACGATGGAACACACTTACAGAATCAATTTCCTGATGCGCATCAAAAAAGACATTTGCGATGGGATGGCATAACTGGACCAACCAGCGGACAGATCTCATTGCACAGTATCTGAAATGTTGTTTTGCTCATCCTGAAATGCCTGAGCAATATCTGTCGTCAAAGTGGTTCAGTATAATTACCTGCCAGAACTGTCTTACACTACTGTGCTCCCAAACAGCAGGCATTCACCTCCGAAAGCAAGATAACTTTATTGCGTTTCATCTGCGCGCTCTGAGGCGCAAGTAATTTATCATATACAAAATTATTATATACAGAGGCTTCTCATACTGCAGCAACTTCCATTTTTCTTAATGATATTTAACGCCAGTTCACAGGAATGAACGATTTTGTTCTCTTTGCCCCACTGGATGGAGACGGTGCTTTATTCGCAAATGTTTTATGTAATACTCCAATTTTGCACATAAGTTAAATTTGCAACAGTGGATGGAGACATAGCTATTGTAGCTAGTTAAACCGAGTAGTTGTATTGTAGTAGTTAAACCGAGATCTCTGTTCCCTCTTTGCCCTCACAATAAGGGAATACTAAATGTTTGTAATGATAATTTGTTGAGAATAAACAAGCAAGAACAATTCACAAATCGGAAAAAAACGTCCCACAGATCTGCTAAAGCAAATGAGCTTTAGAGATACTTGAGGAAAATCCCAACTTTAGTCACAGCATGAGTATGAAATGTGAAAAACATCAATGCACCACACACAAAGCTCAACTGCCTGTGCGGTCAACTTTACAGCAACAAGGTCAGAAACAAGCCTTTAAGGAATATTAATTGACCAGACAGTAACTGTATTACGTTGCCTTATACTTTGTACTATACCATGGCTAAATCTGAAGGCGCTGTGAATACATTGATTACATATGAATTATTGAGTTTTTGTACGTTTGCCTGACGCATCCCTGTAGGGCTGGATGCATGAGCTTGTGCAAAATCCAATAAAAACTGAATAGCATCCCACAAGCTCTGGCCTTCTCCCTCAGCTAATGGCTTCAAGGCAGAGCTGCTCATCTCTGACCCTCTGAAGGAACCACAGAGCAGATGACAAATGTGCTTCAACTTGAAAAGGCGGCAAAAACCAACGAGTCTGAAATCTAATTTCTAAGCCAGATCTGAGCAGTGATTGAGTAGGTAGAGGTAGGGTGCTATCATTCAGGGAAAATGTGGGAAGAAGAAAAGAAAAGCTAGAGAGAGAGAGAAGGAAAGAGAGGGAAGGTTAAATGAGCTTCCGAAAACTTGGCCCCATTAATGTTTAACAAAACACAGTAATGAGGATAGAGCAGACCTCAAAGGCACACAGAGACATGAAGATGAAATATTTACTGAAGCCAGTGCAGTGTTTTCACTGCACTTTGAGTGATTGTCGGCCATGTTTTATTCATGTTCCATTGTTTATGTGGCTGTGACTGAGACTTCAGCGGAGAGGAAGATCACCACTCACAAACCGACAGCTAATTATCCTCACATCTCTCTCTCTCAGACACTCTCTCTCTCACTGGTACATGCTGAGAGCTAGAGCATTGAGCACGTAAGTGGCGAGTGAGCTGCTTGCTGTGATTTGGAGATTGTTTTTGCATTTTATGTTTTTTTATTAATTTGTATTAATTTATTCTAGTTTCTCTCCCTGCTCTAAAGCATTATTTGGACATTATCCAATTTATAATATATCTATTTTTTTATTTTTTACTGATTCGGAAAGGATAATGATGTTTGAATGATACTGTTGTAAGCAGGGTTTGAAATTAACAAATGCGGGTAAAAATCAACTCTGGCGGGTAACAATGTCAAATCACTAGCCAATTTGGTGTGCTACTTATTATGTTAACTCATTTGCTGGGGGAGTTCGTATAAAGCAAATTTGTGTAGATTTAGCGTCATGATATATTAAATAAAGTGTATTGAGCAAAATCTGTGCATATCTGGCTTACTTGACCATGCACATTATTACGCAACAAATAATGGCACGTTAGTTAATTATAATAAAAAAGCATTTTGTTAACAGAAAAGAAGACTGTTGGTTATTTTCCAACATCTTACTTTTTTTTTATGTTCTTTGTTCTGTATTGATCTGTCCCCCTAAAAATACATTTTTGGTGTAAAGGATGAGGATGAAAGGAAGGCTGGATGGTAGGATTTTGTCTGAATAAGAAATTAATGTATGAAATCCACATTTATTTTATATATATATTTATATGTAAGCATCATTTACTCACCCTCATGTTGTTGCAAAACTGTACAACTTATTTCTGTGGAACAAATAATTTTAAGGAATATTTTAAGAAATGTTTTTTGTCCATCCATCCATTCTACTTTGAGCACTCACTATGCTTTTGTGTACATCTTATCATCCAAAGTTTGTAAGATCTAAACAGAACTCCAAGCTGAGTAAGTGCATTATAGTAATGTATTTGTGCTCCATCTATTGGCAACATCTGCTGCCATATTTTAGGCTACAGAGAAAAATCATTAGTAGAAGATGCTTCGGTGCTCAGCATTCATGCAGTCTCCAGAAAGACAGGGAAAATGAGAAGAGGAAATGAAAATGTTGCAAACTTTAATCCAAGTCACCTTGATGTTCACTAACCAGATCGACTTCACTGAAAATCGATTGGAATACGACTAACAGGCTCTAAGATATGTCGGATATATCCTGATACATTAACATTTACACACGCAGGCGCTCTTGTGCGCACATACACCTGTCGGTACTCGTTTCGGTCTCTCTCTGAGCTGTCTAATGGGCCTTTAATTGATTGAATAAATCTGACTGGATAATAAATCACAGACTTAAAGTGAACCCTGCGTCTCTGACATCCGTTAGTGCACTAGAATATTGCTCCAACACTGTTAGCATTGATTTGACCTGTTTTAAGATGGTGGTAAAGCTCATCATGACATAGCTTTAATAACCCCACACTCATATTCGCATCAGGCGAATGCTCCTCTCTAAAATGATTGCCTCTCAAATCAAATCAAGACAGAGATTTGTTCATACCTTTCCGGAATGTTTCAATACAGGGGAGTCACCCCACCCCCACCCCCCACATGCTCAGGCTTCATCATTAATCATTTGAAGATGCCTGTTTGCATATGATTGCGTTTGTTTGGTAGATAGATCTTCGTATCCAGTGCTGTTCCACATGAGGGCCATGCTGTATCAGATCAGCGTTCGGTTCTCTCGTATTGTGAAGTTGCTTACGCTATGGGTAAAGTCATCTTTTCTCGAGGTCTGAAGCCAAAAATGATCCCTAATTTTGTATTTATTGTCAACGTAGTGCAGCGGACAGCAGACCAGAGCAGACTGAGTAAGTGTGCTCATTGGCTGTCCTGCGGCAAATGCAGCAGCCTATCGGTGAGCCCAGCGTGAAGTCACGCCCTCTACGCGTCACAGCCCGCCAAAGTAGGAGTGGCCAATGTATATATAAAATGGGGCTCAACTGGCTGAATTCTGATTTTCATCTTTTAAGCAAAGTTCGCTGCATCGCTTGATCTTGAGAAGCCACCTCTGTCAAAACAAGCGACCAGCAAGCTCAGGAAGCGTCTGAAGAAGCCGAACGTATTCGCCACCTTCAGCAATCTGTGCCTGCTACGCTATCCGGCGACAGTAAAGCCTTCTCTCCGTTTGTGCTCGCCGCAGCAACACACACACTTTTATATCTAAAAGAGCGTGAGGCGTTTTTATCAAAATGCCTTGTTCCCCCTGTGGCTCGTGCTGGGCCCCACTCATCGCTGGAGACTACCATCTCATCTGCACTCTCTGCCTGGGCCGTGAACATGCCACCAGCACACTCTCCTCAGGCGGATTCCCTGAGTGCGAAGAACTCTCAATGTCGACCCTGCAGGCTCGACTTGAGCTCTTCAACAATGTCGCTCCGCCATTTCTCTTCTGGGCCACACAGGAAGAAGCGCCACTCCCAAAGACCACAGCAGAGCGACTAGGCGCCCAGAAGCCACCGGAATCCTTGCCTCGAGCTTCTCTCTCACCGTTCCTACCTCTCCTCTCTGACGCGCAGCCGCCGGTTCCCGCACATGCTACAGCCGCTTCAGAGGATGACGCTAGGCGGTGCCGTCGAGAAGGGGTATAACTCCATTCCTGCCCTGATGGATGGCGTTCAAAGGCTGCCCTCGCCTCTAAGACCTGCACTCCATTGCGGCTCTACAGATTCTCCAGGACAATCTCCTCCATGAACTGGACGATAAGAGCTCGGACCCATCCGCCATCAAGGATCTTTGCAGTGCGACAGACCTTTCCCTTCACGCTATACAATCCATGGCCCAGGCTCTTGGTTTTCGGTGCATGGCTTTCCTGATAGTGACAGAAAGGCACCTTTGGCTGGGGCTTGTTGACATGAGGGAATCCGAGAGGGCCTTCTTCCTCAACGCCCGCTCTTCCCCACCGTCTCTTCATAAGCAAGCCACGGTTTTCCAGCACGAGAGCGAGCTCTGCACCCGTGCCCCCAACTCAGATCCTCGAGCCCACAAGTTTGAAACTTCTGTGCAAGGGGTCCATAGAGCCAGTACCTCCTTCTTTAAGCGAGTCAGGCTTTTACAGCCGTTATTTTCTCATACCCCAAAAAGACGGAACCCTTAGGCCAATTCTAGATCTGAGATATTTGAACAAAGCTCTTATGAGAATACAAATTTCAAAATGCTCATGACCAGACATATCCTCGCACCCCGGGGATTTATTTATTTCCCTCAAACTGACAGACACACACTTTATACTTTTAGATTCAGATAATACCCCGTCACAGGACATTCTTGAGATTCGCCTTCGACAGACAGGTATATCAGTATACCGTCCTGCCGTTTGGCCTGTCTTAGCACCCTGTATGTTCACAAAGTAAGTGGATACGACTCTTGCTCCCTTTAGGGGTCAGGGCATGTAGAATTTTTAACGTTTTGGATAACTGGTGGATTCTGGCACAATCAGAGGAGGAACTCCTTCTCACAGAGCGGTGCTTCTCAGCCACCTGGAAAGCCTGGGTCTTATGGTCAAACTGGACCAAGAGCTCGCTACTGCCCAGCCAGTCAGCCTCTTTTCTGGGCATATAACTGTGGTATAACTCTGACTCTGTGGTAATGACGGCCCAGCTGTCAACACAGCAAGCAGCCATGGTCGATCACGGATAATGAACGGATACCTGTTGCATTGCCAGAAGGGGTCATGAACACGATCTCACAGTCTAGAGCTCCTTCTACAAGACCGATCTATACGTCTAAATGGTCAGTGTTACCCATTGTTACCCATTGCTACCCAGTGTTACCCTAAATGGTCAGTGTCACCCATTTCCCGTAGCGTAAGCAACTTATGCAATACGAGAGAGCCAGTCGTAAGAGAACGTACTTGTTTACCTAATGTAACCTCGGTTCTATCTTGAAGAGGGAACAAGTATTGCGTAACCTGCCGTGCTCGTGCCGCGAGCTTATTCGCTTCAGTTTATGAAAACCAGAGTTCAGCCTATGGAGCCCCTCTTTTATTTAGGTTGGTCATTCCCACTTTGGCGGGCTGTGGAGCATAGAGGGTGCGACGTCACACTGGATTCACCGATAGGCTGCTGCATTGGCCGCAGGACAGCCAATGAGCACACTTACTCAGTTCTGCTATGTTCTCCTGTTCGCTGCACTTCTTTGACAATTAATACAAAATTTAGGATAATTTTTGGCTTCATATCTCTAGAAAAGATGACTTTAGCAACTTTCACAATACTTCTTCCCTCCTTTAAAGAGAACCATGGTTATATTAGGTAACCGAGTAGCACGTTTTTTAGCATGTTTAATCAAAAGGCCAGACAAGCTGCTTTTCCCAATGCAGTGTGAAGACTTCAGCACACACACATACACAGAGAAGGTAAGTGTGTAGGATGGGTGAGATGAGCTGAAGATAATGAGAGCAGATTCCATAGATGTGGAACATTGGAGGCAGAACATCAGAAATCTGCTGCTCACAGGAACATCAAAGAAGAGTAATTGAAAATTACATGACTCCCTCTTTCCCTTTGCATTCTTCTTGAGCGTGAAGAAAGAAGATACTATACATGTATCTGTGTCTGTCGGGCCCCTGGGCCAGAAACTAAGCATGTCCACAGAGAGCTTTTAAAAAGCAGTGTGACTAGTGTGTGCGTGTGAACCCTGCAGTGCTGTGTATGTTCCCGGCAATACAAAGTAGGATGGGCACCTGAATGCAGGTGTGTGTAACAGCCGTCCCTTAGGTGTTATCCCTGTGTTTTTAAAGTAAGGAGGGTTGGGAACTTAATAAGTACACAATAAAATATCACTATTTGAAAGGCTATATTCTTCTGACACCCTCTCTCTCTCTCTCTCTCTCTCTCTCTCTCTCTCTCTCTCTCTTGCTTCTATGTCTAGTATTTGGAGATCAGTATTGGGGAAGCTACTTTAAAACTACTTTCCTCACTACAAGCTACTAATAACAAACTTTAAAGTATACAGTCAGGCCCCATTAAATGAATACATTTGCATTTCTCTATACCTGAACTGCTACAACACAAAATAGTTTTAATTGAAGTTAAATTAAATTAATTAAAACAAAGATAAAGTAAAAACATTTTGTATTCAATAAAAGTAATGTTAGAGATAAGTTATTCATTATTTTGAAAAGTAGCTTGCTAGCAGCACTCAATAAATTATATGAAACTACATTAAAAATCTTAAAAATGAAAAATTAGGCAAAATCTAACTATGCGATTATATAATTTATAATTTAATTAGAGACACATTTTCACATTTGTTCAATTTCCTTATTAAAAATAAACTAAATTAAAGCTTTAAGAAAATATAATAAAGTCGAATTTAAATATCTGAGGCGAATAACGGAACACAGCAGTAATTTAACTCATCTGGATATATCAATGAAGACCTAAAATGCCATGCAGACTTTCTGCATATGTGAAAGACCAAGAAGAATGTCGAATTGTTATAGATGATTGCCTCAGGGGAGAGGGATGAGGCAAGGACTCAAAGATGCAGAGAAATGGGCTTTTATTGTTATAAAAAATAAAACAAAAAAACAAACGAAAAATTACCCCATGGGGGAAAACAGGACCGCCAGCTTGACTTGGCAGAACAAGACTTAGTAGCAGGACACATCATGGCTACAGGGATCAGGACACATGGAATGTAAGACAATCAACAAGAGAGCACATGGCACAAGAAAACACACGACAAGTCATGTGCTCACACCAAACATGATAAAAGACAACACATGGCCAGCAAACACAATCATAAGCCATGTGCTCGAACAAAACTAGTGTATAAGCGATATAAGTGTTGTTTACACAACACATGACAACATGAAAGCATGCAGCCAGTGGAAAAAACACAAGCCGCATGCTAAACAGCACAAGACAAAACAGCAATGATTTGGTCACACAACAAGGGCACTTGTTGGAAACAGTAGCTTGGTACTGAACCAGCTACATTATTTTACACCACTGTATTACAACAAGTCACTACAAATGTAGGAATTCCGTTACATTACATAAATATCCAACCCGATCTCACGACCAAGTCGTACGAATTCGACGAATGATTAAAAAGTGGCTAATTCCTAACAATTCATACGACCTCACTCGTACGAATTAATACGATTTTGCTAAATCGTACATATTTTACGAATTGGCCAATTCGTATGAATTCGTACGAATGACCTACCCCTTACCCCGCCCCTAAACCTAACCATCACGTGGGTTTAGACAAATCGTACGAATTAGTACGAGTGAGGTCGTACGAATTAGTACGAATTAGACACTTTTTAATCGTGCGTCGAATTCGTACGAATTGGTCGTGAGATAGTGTTGAAATATCAAACCAACTTTTTTTTGTTTTTTGTACATCTATTACTAAACCTAAAAAAAGTCACTTTTTTATCCATGTACCGCTTACATAAATGTACCAAAAAGTATACTACAAATATATTTAAATATTATGCACTTAATATAAATACCCTGCAATTGTACTTTTGGCATACTAAACTGATATACTTAAAGTCTATTAAATTTGAACAACTAATTTTGTATGCACTTGTGCTATTCAGAAATAGTGTGAAGTCCAACTAAAGATATTCTTAAATATATTTAAGTGGAACTATTGCAGGTATACTTTAGGTATATTTTAAAAAAATCTTGAATTTAAAGACTGATATTATACAGAGATCATACTATCCTTATAATTGTGATATTAAAACCCATGTTAGGCTTAATATTAAGAACGTGCATTGTGCAGTAAAGTACCCCAAATTAAGTTTAATTACAATATGTATATCAGTTAGCCTCACAGACTATGCCAGTAAATATGTTAATTAAATACATTTTGGTGTAGTTTTTTTTTTTTTTTTTTTTTTTTTTTAACTAGGGTTAAGAGTCCACATACTTTTAGGTGCCACTATAAATTCATGCAATGGTGCAATCCTTTCACTCTTCACTTTCTTTTCACCTAGCATCTTCATTTCTCTACCAGTGACCCCAATTATTCGAGGTGCAATAACTGAATGTTTGGAGGTCTTTGAAGCAGCCCCTCTGCTCATTGAAGGCAAACAGCACAATACACTCCTGGATGATGAGGTGGCATCACTGTAGTTTAAAAGCAGCCGGAAGCATCCCGTTCAGAGTATACCAGCATAAGATGAGCATTAAAATAGCCTGGAGATGACAGGCTTTGCATTATTCAACAGTACAAGAAATACGCTTTAGGTTTACAACAACAGCAAGAAAGACTGATAATACAAACACACACACACACACACACACGCATACAGAGCCACATGAGGACCTCTAAAACAATGAAGTCTTCTGGCCAGACTGTAAGTCTAAATGCTTGGAGTATAATGGACGGTAAAACACAGCCCTTGAACAGAAACCTTGAAAATGAACAAGGCCTTGGGCTCTAAGTGTTTGCGCAGAACTCCCCTCCCTTTCTTTAGCGTAATGTTGTTTCGATGGGACTGCATACATTTTGAAATCTGACCTCTCCCAGTGACTTTCACTCACCCAGACAGAGAATGAACAATGATAGACCTGTGGGCGCCCATGTGATCTCTTTATAAAGCCTTCAAATCATCCTTTAACCCTGTACGTGAGCACTCAAGGTGAAAGAGAGAGATCCTAGCACTAATAACGGCTCTTTCATGTAACCCTTGTGATCATTTCGGTAATGATAAAAGAGGTCTTCCTCCAAGCGATCTTTCAACTGATCATTGTAAACATGAACGCATCCCCCTGAGAACAGCGAGAACGAGTGAGAAATAGACACAGAGCGGTAAAGATCAAACAGAAAAATAATGCTGCTCTTATCTAGCCCTTAAAAAATGGATGGACCAAGATGAGCACTCTAGACTCTAATAATATCACCAGCAAGTTTACACATGTACATTGTAGAGGGAATTCAGAATTCACTTCAGAATTCACAGAATTCACAATTCAAGAATCGGTCTCCCCATTTACCATACTTGCATGCTCTTTGTTACGGCCTGGTACACTAAAGAAATTATGCAAATGAATTTAAGCTGATCAAATCAATGTGCCGACAAATTATGGGCTGGATGCAATGCTGTACATCATAAATCAGCTCTTAAAAATGCAGAAAGTCTTCTCATGATATATGCTCTTCAGTAATAACTGAATGAATTCATAATCATTTAAAGGGGACACATTACGACCCTTTTCACAAGATGTAATGCAAGTCTCTGGTGTCCCTAGAATGTGTCTGTGAACACAACTGTAGCTTGTCCAATTTGCCACTACTTGGGTGAGATAAAAACACGCTGGTTTCATGTGTCTCTTTAAATGCAAATGAGCTGGTGCTCCCCGTCCCCTTTCCTGAAGAGGGCGGCCTTTACGGCTCATGCCGATCCTACGGCGGCAATAACAAACCAGGAGAAGCAATATGACTGATAATGTAAATACAGGTGTTCACTGTTCATCCCTAGATGCATTAACCCGAGTCGGACAATGCTGAAGGAGAGACTCCGTCAGAAGCAACAACTTATGAATGATAGCGGTTTAACAACACTACACAGCTCTGTCAACCACCATCCCTCCTCGTGCTGCTGATATGCGTCACTGTCCTGGTCTGAGCGCTCTGTGCTTATCTCTACAGAAAACGTACACAGTATTTAAAAACACAATCACCTTAATGAATACATAAAAAAAAAAAATATGTGGTTATATATTATATAGACAATAAGTATTTTCGGGTTTTAAATTACGACATAACTTTCCTCTCTGTGAATATAATCACAGACATTAGTGTATATATTTAGCGGAAATTGCTAACAAGCACATTTGGAAAGGCGTTTTACAATAAATTATAAATTATAAAGTGTAATACTTACAGTATGTAGGGCTGGGTACCGAGTTCGGTACTTTTTGTACTGACCGAATTGCCTCGGTACTACCGAGTATTGAAACCAGAGGCGCTGCAATAGGGCAGGCAAGGCAGGCAATTGCCTGGGGCCCCGCATTTTGAGGGGGCCCCCGAGGGCCGATCATTTAAACAATCAAAAATGTTCGTATTAATATAACACGCAGTGACACCGCAACACCTCGGCAACCCCCTTAGTGGGGCCCCCTCTCTCGCGACTCGCGAGGCTGCTTATGCTTTCGCCACCTCTGGCGCCTTTTTCAAACTGCCGCAGCGCTTGCTCGCGTTTCTGAAACCGAAAATCATATCCGAAAATGCATGAATTCATGTATTAAACATGCAGAGGACATATCCAACTGGCAGCCAGAAGTGAAAAAAAAGTAAGATGAAGTGGAGAAGAGAAAACAGGACTGCGGTAAGTGATGGAGAATGAGATGATGATGATTGATTGACTTAGCTAATTAATGACAAAAAATAAAAATCGTTTCGTTGTTCAGTTCACATATTTTTCACAGTAGTAACATTACATATCGTTTTAAAGCATCTTTACAGAAAATTTATGCATTATTTTCTGCAAAGATCTTTAAAACGATAACGTTGCGCGTTTCCATTACAGATTTGCGCAAAACTTTTACAATATTTTCCAAATGTCGATAAAAAACTATTGCGAAATGACGGTGTTTCCATTAACCGAACGTCTTTTTTTTCCTCTCGCGATAGGCTAAGTCATTCCAAAAATCATGGCAACGGACGTTGGTAAGTTTACCTAGCCTATTTCACAGATATGCACCGCACTAGACATTATTATTAATGGAAGGAGACGTGTGTTATTCAAGCATTAATGGCAGGGAAAGACACAGAGTTCCTGCGTTTCTCCCTTATTTCTGCTTCGATGTCTTGATGGCATTTCTTTGAAGTTTAGAGAGGCTATTCCTGTAATTATTGTTTCTTTTAAAAAAAAAAAAAAGAAGAAGAAGAATTTAATAAAGAACATTATGTCCAAACGGCCGTTGCAAAACGAAAAATGAACGGTTGTTGTATTTTTAAAATGCAAAGTTGAACACCAACATTTTAGTTTGACCACACCATAGCTGCGCTATAACATCTCAACAAATTTTCAGATATTTGTTTATGACTTTTTGCCCCCTTTAAAACATTTAAAATATTCACAAATTAATATGGGGAAAAATTTTAATTTTACTGGTTTTCTAAGGCCAAATTAGAACATGGATATTTATGATATTTTTCCTGCAGTGCTGTGGCTATAGGAGAGTTATTATGCGCCTGAAAAAATAACGAGCTAAAAACATAATCTCCGGATAGACCTTTAGAGAGAACGGCACCTTTCATACGGATTACATAATCAGAAGGTATTAGTTTACGATTCGAATTTGTTCTTTTTAAAGTGGACATTTCAAGCTTTAGTCTATAAAGGATACTGGTTCAGGTCTCGCGCTCCAGTTCACGATCATAAAGCGGACCTGACTGTTTTATGTTATTTTACAAAAGCACAACGTTTTCTTGTTATTGTAACATTACGCAAATAAAAGTAGTTGCGAATAATGTATTATTATTTTCTGTATAACCAGAAATGATAGAGTATTTTAAGTTGATTCCACTGTTGATGGGAAAATGAAAGTGTTCACGGCGCGCCCGCGTCTGTCTGCCATCCAGTGCGTGCTCCAAACTCCGCACGCACTCTTGGATATTGGACAAAATCGAGTGTTTATTTGTGATAATCTAGCCCTATTATTATAATTGTCCAACCTGTACTATGAATGAGATGTGACGAATTGCTTTGTTCCTTTTTTTGGATAAAAGCGTCTTCTCTACATAGGCTATGTAGACTAATAAATGTTATAATAGGCTAATGATCATAATTATTATTATTATTATTATTATTATTTGCGGACACGGACCTAAAACACACTCCGTCTTCTAAGTCGGTGACTGTAAATGCACAAAATCCGCGTTTCCATTGCAGTTTTGCGGAAAAATCCTTTTTCGAATTGCCTGAAAAACTTTATGAGAGTATAAAAACCTTTTTGCGATAAACGGGAGTTTTTGCGAAATTGACGTGTTTCCATTGAGCGTATTTTCAATTTGCAATTTCAATTTGCGCAAATTGCAGGGCTATTGAAACGCAGCTGACAGCATTTTCCGTAGCTAAGGCTCGTAAGTAGTGTTTTTAAGGTGATTATAGATTATTATAAATATGAAGATTTATGTACTGTACCTTGAGAATATTGTATCTTGATAAAACATAAGTACTTTAATGTTGTAAAAAATAAACAATTTGTTCTGTTAGATGTGTTTGACTACTTTTTGTATGTTGTATAATTATATCTCTAGCCTAGGAAACAAAGATATATTTACAAAAAAAAAAAACTATTTTAGAAGGGCCTCATTGATTAATTTTGCCTGGGGCCCCCACTCACTGTTGGTTCGCCTCTGATTGAAACATGTCTTGTTTTTCGATACCAAATTTCGGTACCTAAGTGGTTAATCTCGTCAACGTCAGTGAAACAATAAGCATGCAGCTAGGTTGGCTGTAGCGGAAAACACTAGTTTACGCGGCTGCCCAGAGACGTAGCTCGTGGCACATGATGCAGTAGTGTGTGTGTGTGTGTGTGTATAGGCGCCGATACCGAGATAATAACGAGCACCCACCCACGTGTGCCAGAATAGCAGTAATATTCATTTAAAATTAAACATTGCAGTTGGTGCTATTTGAAGCGTCTGACCCGTCTGTCACACTGTGATTTGTTATCTCGCTGTCAGTCGCCTGCTCCATATCCTGTATCCACCAATCACAGCGTTTCTCGGGTGAAAACGCCTCTTAAGTGTGATTCCGCAGATTCCCGCTTCATTACCCACTATACAGTGACGTGCGTGTGTACGTGTGAGTAGAAGGTTTATCCATTTTCGACTGCAAGAACTGGAGCGCGTCACAAATGAAACAGAGCACAGCATATAGGATTCTTGCCTCATAGACATGAGAAATAAGCCTATAGACGGTCAAAATATGTCTACGAAACAATTCGAAATAACAAATTTCCCTCAAAAAATTGACTCGGAAAAAGATTCGTTCATTTTGATAAACAAGTTTGAACAGGAGAGTCACAAATGTGCAAAGTACAGAGCAAGGCGAGCATTTGAGTTTATAAAACTTAAACTTTGTTATTTGTCTATTTATTAAATGAGTGATCGTTATGCTTGATAAGACCCTTATTCATCGTCTGGAATCATTTAAAACTCTTTGAACAGTTTGTAGTTTGCACTGAAACTGTCTTTTGGACCTTGAACCGTTCTTTCCCAGTGAAGTGCATTATATGGATAAAAATACTGGTATGTTTTCATCAAAAAACGTAATTTCTTTTCGACTGAAGAACGAAAGACATGGACATCTTGGATGACATGGGGGGTGAGTAAATTATCAGCAAAAGTTTTTCTAAAAGTGAACTACTCCTTTAAGGGAAAACTGCTTTTGTATAAATTTTATAAATTTGAATATTTATGTGCGTACGCACAACTTATGTTTCATCCGTATGCCACTTCTGACGCAAATTCTACGCAAAGTTTTATAAATGAGGCCCCAGGAGATTAGTGCAAAGGAAATGGTTATTTTCTTCAACTGGTAAACATGTTTTGTCGTCATGTTCTACGGGGAACTACTTTCCATATGGACTACTTTCCATAGTCATAATGATTTTTACTGTACAGCAAACTGTTCATTATATCTTCTATAACCCTAAACCTATCCATCGCAGAAACATCTACCAAAATCTCCCAAGAATTTGAGATATTGCCATCTTTGTGGGGATATTTTGTTCCCATAATTTAAGGTTTATCAGGACAAACACACACAGTTGATATGGCTGCTTCAAAGTTTTGGCATTAGTGTTGAGGCATTGGGCTGCTGTAACTATGGAAACACATTGAGAGATCATTTAATGTGAGTGGAACAAGCCAAACAGGCTGAGGAAATGGAAAACAGATGAACGCTTGTCAAGAGCAAAATTCCTCCATGCAGACATCACACAAACGTGCACTCTGACAAACTTAGCATAGCCTATACACACGTGCGTGTATTTTTCTCTAATGCCTAAGTACTTACACATGGAGTATTCCGACATATTGTACATGCTCAGCTTTTCTTTCTCATGCAGCCATTGTCTGTCTGGACTAAAGTGACCATTTTGAATTATGGATGGTGTCTCACTTTTAGTGACAGTGACAAAAACAACCATTCCACTATGCTTTTACATCTCCCTCAAGCGTATAATACGTCTTCCCCTTGGCCTATTGTTGTCCCACTTTCCCTGCTCTTTTTCTCTCTCGCTCTCTCTTTCTTCTTCCCTCACTTACCTTGTCTACCTGAATTACTGTGAAAGCACCATCATGTATAAAAAGAAACACCTAACATGACTTTAAAAGGAGAGTACACTTATAAATGAAAATTCTTTAATTTTAAATTTTGTACAACACCAATAGCAAGGATAATGTATTGGACTTTTCCACATAAAATGAAAAAAAAAATGGTTTAAAAATGGTTTTCCACATAAAATGAAAGTGTTAGCCTGTTAAGCTACAAAACAACACCATCAAATTATAATAAAATAGGTTCATATGAAAGGAAGTCACAATGGAGTTTAACCTTTGGTCTAATAACACATTGGTCCCTAGTCAACCGTTCTCTGAGATTTGTTTTCATGATAATCGAATGTAAAACGTTTTATCTCTAAAAAACCATTTAGCGTACAATGCTAGTAAAGGGGGCATTTAATAAGTGAAAAGAAATCGCTAGTTTATACCACTAACAAAGCTCAAAATATCCTAACACAAACACAGTAACATAATGAGGGTCCCTACATGCAAACCAAATCATTGAGAACTTTGTAAGTGTACAGACCGTTTAATAAGAAGATATTTTATAAAGATAGTCCACTTCGTGTATACAGGCGGCGCCATCTTTGGAAAACAGTCTTGACAAGTCGAAACCATGAACGACGTGCTAAGTGAGCTAAACTGTATGAAGCTCAGGGAACTTCTGAACTGTATGAATGGCGTTCGTGGTTCGACTTGTCAAGACAGTTTTCCAAAGATGGCGCCGCCTATATCTCAGAGAACGGTTGACTAGGTACCAATGTTTTATTAGACCAAAGGTTCATTTTGCGCCGGAGTTCTCCTTTAAATGTTAATTTTTAATACTTTATGATTTGTATCTGTAAACAAAATGGCACTAATCTTAAATTACTAGTTAAAAACAAGCCACAATTATTATGACTGTGTTTGTGGCAGATATTACCCCAACAAAGCTGCTTTACAAGCTCATTGTTTAGCCTGTAACTTCAGTCTGCCAACAGACGTCTTTGCACTGCAACCGGTTTAGTTTTTATTCATCTTTCCTCATGTTTTCCCTTTTTTAGAGAGCTCAAAATGAGGGCATTTCACACACACAGACACACACACACACACACACACACACAATGTGGGCACATGTGTGCGCAATTAAGCCTTGCTTTGTCTTTGTAAAAGTTTTGACACAACAGCAGATCAGTCTTTTGTCTTCAGCACTGGCCAGACAAACAGCAACAGGGACAAACTGCCTTTTGTTGTGCTTTGACATTCAGATGGAGAGAGACACAGACACAAAAGAAGCTTGGAGTGGGCTGTACCCCTCCTTCACACAGACACACACACTTATACATGGATGACTTCAAGGGTTCGTTCACCCAACAATGGAAATTGTTTCTAATTATTCACCCTCATGTCATTCCAAACCCGTTAAACATACGTTCATCTTCGGAACACAAATGAAGATATTTAATGAAATTTGAGAGCTTACTGTCCCTCCATTGACAGCCTACGCAACTACCACTTTTAAATCCGAGAAAGGCATTAAAGACATAAAAGCAATTTAACAAAACAACCACGTTGCTTCCTAAAATTGAGGTTAAACCACTGGAGTCACATGGATTACTTTAATGATGTCGTGTCAATGGAGGGACAGAAAGCTATCAATCACATTAAAAATATCATCATTTGTGTTTCAAAGATGAACAAAAGTCTATTTTAATAAAAAAATACAAATATATATCTTATTTAGCTACCTATCTATCTTTGGTAAGTCACTCTGGATAAGTAATTCAGCTAAAATCCACATTTCACAGTTTGCAATGGGAATATGTGGCATATAATGGAACGTTTGGCTAGTAAAGGTGAAACAACATAACAGACATATCATGAGGTCTAAATGAGCTCTTCATATGCTGTTGTAAAATGAGAACAGTTTCAGTCATGCCCATTGTATTAAATTCATGTTACAAAATCAGGGTCGGCATTGCCTGGTCATTCATAGTACTTACTCTTTGCTCATGTCTTGGTGTGAATTCATGAGAACTCAAGCAAGCATACTCGCTTGTGTTTATGTGTGTGTGTGAGTGTCAGGCCTGCAAGGCTGAGTGTGACAGAGTTGTCAAGTAACAAAAGAGAGGGTGGCAAAGCTGCTCTCAGCGACGCTAGAAGAGGAAAGAACAGCATGTAATTTCATCTTTTCATTTTTTTCTCTCTTTTTCATTTCAACCCTTGTTTTTTTCTCCACTTGTGTGGCTGTTAGGCAGCAGTTCTCAGAAAAGGAACTCGCTAAAGGCTTTAGGAAGTGTACGTGTGCCAGTGTGGTGTGTGGGTTGGTGCAGATGTATATACTTATGATAAGAGATTAAAAATTTGGATGGAGTTTCTTGTTAATCACCATTCTTATATCCGACACCACCACCATCATTATCTTCAGCTGCACCACAACCATTATTGACGGAACTCAGAATATCAGTTTTAATTTATCAAGAACAATAAATATCTTGTCTCTGGTATTGTTTGTGGCTTTTTCCCCTTATTGTCACCCTTCAGGCGTATTAATCCATCCAACATGTGATAACCCCTTCATCAAGTCTAGATAAGCATTGTGTGGCCAGGAGGGAAACATAGCATCTCTGTTCAGTTCATTGTCTTGTTTTTTTGTTCGTATTCTAATGAGCTACTGTACCTTAATGCAGATATGGGCCAACGAGAGACGCAGAGTTCAAACCGAAGCTTGCGCTACAAGGGACAAAACAAAAGCGGGAACGGAAATGTAAGGCAGTCCTCAGTCGAGCCACGTCACCCAGTGTCTGACCCTGGACTCTGAGGCTCCTTACCGCAAGCAAATGTTACACAGTCCAATCAACCCTTTAGCCTTTATGCATACATTAGCATTTCAATGAGGCCGGTCTGTCCTTCCCTCCTTTAAGGAAATGACTAACCTCTACACGCTTTCATTAAGATGAAACTCTGTCCTTGACTTTCTTTCGGTTCATAAAGTAGTTTAGAAATTCTTTATTTAGGAGACAATTTACAGACTTTGCAATGCAAATATGTGTCAAATTGTAGCATACATTTATTTTTTCAGGTAACATTACAGTGCAAATATTACATTTAAACTCTGAGTATGAGTGTGTGTGTGTGTGTGTGTGTGTGTGTGTGTGTGTGTGTGTGTGTGTATACATGGATTACAAGGACTTATGTCCTCATAAACTGAATTAATTTTTTTTTTTCCAATGCTGGCAAAGCTGAATTTTCAGCAGCCAGTCTTCAGTGTCAACTGATCCTTCAGAAATCATTAAAATATGCTCATTTGCTGCTCAAGAACATTTCTTATTATTGTAATCAACGTTGAATACAGCCGTATAGTCTAATATTTTTTTTGTGGAAACCATCATATATATATATATATATATATAGAAAGGTCAAAACAACAAGTCACGTTTGATCAATTTAATGCATCCTTGCTTCCTTGATGAAATTATTAATTTCATCCCAAATAAAAAATAAAAATAAAAGAATATTTAAAGTAAATAAAAAAAAATAAATAATAAAAGACTTTCAACAGTTGCTTGTAATGACATTCCACAAGAACATCGGCCAGTCATTGTCAATTTTTTATATATTCACCATGTCCGCACGGAGGAAGAGTGCTGTAAATCAGTCAGAGCCTTCCCTAAAGCATAATAACACTCACCAGAATGATTTACAAATTTGCCTGACTATATGCATTATCAACAAATACTAAAACAACAGCCATGCCAATGGAATCAATTCTCTGAACTGTACAGTGAGTGACCTGCAGGGAAAAAATACATCTAATAATAGTGTAGTAGAAATTAAAAGTAAGTTCTTGAGGTCCATAACTCAGGGAGATTGATTAGTCTGTCATGCTATGCAGGTTTCCAACTTCACTGATCCAGCCAAAGTCAACAAAGACTAGGACTGACCCACACACACTGATCGCTTCACACCGTTTTTACCTCACATGCTCTGCAGACTGGGTCACAAGCACCCATACCTAAACTGGATTTAGACCTCAGCTGGACAAATAGCTACAACAAATTCGACTCCAGTCTGACCCCGAAACTCCAAACCCACACTGAGACTCAGAAAACACAATTACCATGCTCTGAAAGCCAAACACAATAAGACACACACATACACACACTGTGGGGGTAACACAAATTTACATAGCTAAATTTAAGATTACAATGATATATCAACTCCATATTAACCAACATTTAGTGTAGATATGGAATAAACTTAAAGCACTTTTTGGATGAGTTTAAGAGCATCTGCTAAAAGCCTTAAATGCAAAAGTAATAAATTTAAACCACATTTTACAGTTGTCAGTTTGCATCCCAAGAGAGTTGAATATGAAGGGCATCTGAGAAAATAGTATATTTGTCATATAATGGTACATCTGGCTAGCCATATTATGAAGTCTAAAGTAGCTCTTCACAGTTCTGCAGTAAAATAAGAAAAATGTGCATTAAATACATGGTATGGTATGTCTTGTCATTGCATGATCATTTCCTTCACAAGTTTTCGTTCTCATTGTGATGTTTTTTTGTGAGATCCAAAGCAGAGACAGTGCATGTAAAACAGACAGAGAAAAAAGCCACAGCTCAAAATGTACTATATTATAATTTCAAATTAATGTACACATAATTAAAGCTGCAGTCCGGCATTTTTTCTCTTTGTCACCACCTCCGTTCGAAATCTGCCATTGCAGTCATTCGCGGAATTACCAACTTTATGCGACTTGTACTTCAACACCCTCAACACGGCACAGCAAAGGATGAACACAATGTTTGAGGAGACTGAGGCTGTCAGTCACCACGCCGGTATGGATACTGTCATTCAGAATCACAGATTATTCTTTTTGGAAGTATGACCAACAGCGCTTGATAACTTTTTTGCTCACTAGCCAATGTGGCAAGTGTTTTTCCAAAATTACTAGCCACACAGCACTTTTGCTAGCCACATTTTAAACAGGGATGTCACCCCAGTGACAGGAGGGTTTTGTCTAGGCCCTGGAAGGTGACCGCTTTAGTGGCGTCTTCAGTGGTTGATCCCCATTCTGTCAACGTCGACTACATCTGACGTTCTCGACTGAAAGCGAACGTCCTGATTGCGTAAGCAACCCACCATTCCCTGAAGGAGGGAACGGAGGATGTAGTCACTACTGATGGACCATCGCTGACTCTGAGTTACGCTCAGCTCCTCAGCGAAAAAGCAACTAGTGCGTGCATACACTTCCGTATTTATACCCGCACAACGAGGGCGGAGTTTGCGGTGTAAATCACGCACACCAATCATTGGCTCGTTCAATAGTACTTGAAGATGATTGGCCTAGTGCGATCCCCATTCAGTCAATGTCGACTACGCCAGGAGACATCATCAAATATTTCATTATTTCTGTTCAATTTCTCCAAAATCCAAATGATGAACTTCCACATTTATTTCACTATTCTCTTACTGCAAGCCAAAAATGGTTTCAATTTAATTTCTCCCCCAAAAAACTGTAGGAGAAATATAAGAGACAAAGTTCACACCTGAGTAAATCCAAACTGAGAACTTCATTAAGTCTCCTGAGTGTGGATAGCGTATCCTCTGAGCTAAAGAAAATGGTCTTTAGTGAGAGCAAACTTTCTTAACTAGAGTCTCTTTCCATTTTTGTGCTGTAGTCGTAAGAAACAAGGCCAAAAAAAAAAAAAAAAAACTCAGTTTATCTTCTGCGAGCCGGTGATACCAACATGCTCTGCTTGCCTGAAGCTTTTGTTCGATTTCTTAATTTCCTTAATGTAAGGAACACTGATGCAATTACAAGAAAGTGTCTTTTTTTCTCTCTCTCTCCATCCCCTGTGTGCAATGTCTGACCAATCAGCAAGCACGACAGGGGTGAAAAGGATGATGGGACATTAGCCGTTGGTCGTTAGGCAGAATTCCCCTTGAAACAGTTTAAAACAGACCTCTATTATTCATGGACTTCACACCGATTTCAAAGACTTTTTATTATAGTTTATTATTCCCACAGCCCCAAATAATGCATTTAAATAATAAGTGACATTCATATTCACACTTTTGCTTCTC
This sequence comes from Pimephales promelas, assembly GCF_988280905.1. Lineage (NCBI taxonomy): Eukaryota > Metazoa > Chordata > Actinopteri > Cypriniformes > Leuciscidae > Pimephales > Pimephales promelas. Next base: position 28,040,231 of record NC_142777.1, read on the forward strand.
TCTCCTTCTCCCTTTTTTCAGAGTGCACGATAAAATTCTGTTTGTTTATTTTGCTCTGTTGAGGAATTGCCTATGTTCAAAGACTGTAGGCATGTTTAATCAGCCCACACACTTCTTGGATTAAGATATACATAATTATTCAGATCATACATATGCATGAGGAAGTGCTGTTGCATTCAAGCTGGGGGTCTGGATGGATGGTGTCTATAATGTTATTGTGGTTCATTAACAATGGGGGGAGAGCGAGAGAAAGATAGCAATAGAAGTAGCCAATACAAAATTGGATGGAGGAATGGAGATTTATAGAGAGAATTATGACCCATGCCCGAGGCCTTGCTTTCTTTACAGTAATCCAACAGGCGGATAATTGGGGAGAAACACTCATTAAAAGGGCTGAGAGAACACACACATCCGAACACACACTTGTTCATCCCTAACCAGCCCAACCAGCTGTCTGTTTCTATGTCTTCAAACACTGGAGGGCAAGCCATATGGGATAAAAAGAATCATCTGTGTCTATTAAAGCAATATCACACCAGAAAAACTGCTGTGTGAAAACTGCAATACAACTATGGACAAGTATGTAAATAATAATAATCTAACAAGGGACACTCCACCCATTTGCATAAAGATTTCCATTGTTGGAAATCCAGTCATAGCTACTATTGAATGGTCGTGCAACACTTTCTCATTTACCCCTGAGACGAGAGAAATCCACTATTTACCTTTTTCGCTTCCTCAAACAATGACGCAAAAAGCGTTCTTTTACGTCATTTTAGGAGGAAGTGTAAGAGGGGGATTTCTGTGTAAAGACTACAAGCACTAGTCCCCACCCCTTCAAACCCACCCATAGGGGGTTGGACCTAATGCGGACAATCTGCCTGCTGTGGACGAGGAGCCTGCAAATGAAACCCCATTTCGACACTTAAACAAGGAGTAAGTCTATTATTGGCTCGCAAAATAACTCTTCACTACAAATTGTGAGAAATGATTTCCAGGTGGTAGCGTGAGTGGAGCTCAACTCTAGTCTACATTGATGGGAGGAATAGTGGGAGTGGCCTGCAGAGCTGAGCATTGCAATGCACTATGGGGATTGTTGTCTATAATCCACCAGGACTAAAAAAATCAATTTTCTGCCTTTTATCGGCCAAGAAGGACCCAAATTAGAAATTTATGATACTATTCTACAACACATATGACTCACTTTCAATACATATTCATGTCTCCACCGGTGGAATTACCCTTTAAGGAAACATTTTATGAGTGTCCCAAAGACAGAATCTGATTTCACAATGTGTAACATCTTTGTTGATCCTGGAACAACATTCCAATCAATTCCAATCAATCAATCAATCAATCAATCAATCAATCAATCAATCAATCAGATTTGAGGGACAAGTTAACAGTTTATGTTGAGTTATGTTAAAATAGAAGCTTCTACATCAGTGTTATTCACCTATTATTTCCCCATCATTTTATGGGAAGTGTTAGGAGTTGGGGTAGAGGTTTGGTTATGATTCTTTTTTTTTATTATTATTTTTGACTGGACTGTTGTCCCAGGATCAACAAAATATGTTGACACAGGAACGCATCTAACTCTGCAAAATCAGGACATGCCCCAAGGACCAACCTCTGTTTGGAAATACGTCTTAAGGCTGAAATATATTGCACAAATCAATGCTAGCTGGCATTTTAGAGAACCATCGCATAATGTATGACTCCATTTTTTAGCTCCAGATTATGACTATCCAGTCAGAGGATCAATTTTTGAACACATAGTTTTCATTTGTCACAAGTCTAGCAAATGAGGAGCATGAGGAGAATTATGTGAAAGCATGGTAGTGGTTTGTATGTTATTATTTTTATTTATTTATTATCTATAACCATTTACAAATTCAGCAATTGTTCCCTAGTTTGTTTGTTTTGTTTTTTTTTGTTGTTTTTTAATTATTTCCGGATTTTAAAAGTCATGTATGATTACACCACAGATTCATGATCTGTTGCTAAATTGTATCAATGCCCAAACATGTATTGAATAAGGTGATGTTATAGCAACAAAGGCAGATTGAATGATTTAGCTTTTCTGCAACTCTTTAATAAACAAGAGAAACTCACATTACAACATTGCCAGTTACGTTGTTTGTTCTTGCTCGACCAACACAAATAGTTACAAATGACACTAAAGCAGAACCGTAGCTTATCTGAGCAACACACAGTAATGGTGTTTTATTCATGAATTATTCAAGTTGTTTATAGCAAATCAGTTGAGTAAACGATTCAATGACTCATTCATAAAAAAGTAAACTTGATTTGTTCCTGAATGAACCAGTGTTTTGAATTAATCAGTTGAGTGAATAAATAAATGATTTAATGAATCACTCATGTCGCCACCTAGTGGTAACCCGCGGAAGTCCAAAGCACACAAACGCAGACAAGCAGATTGATGCAAACAAAGAGGGATTTTTTTTGGATCTTGCTTCAGATGAAACTATCTACTGTGTCATGAAACTTCATGACAACCTTCACAGTATTTTCTGAGGCACATATATTTCACATACTGTAGGCCTATATCGGAGTTTAACAAGACTCTAACACAGTAGAAGCAATGACAGGAAATGACACATCATTAACCGAGTGCCTGAGCTAAGGGTTTTAAAAAATAGGAGAGAGAGATATAGAGAGGGGGACTAAAATGGGAAGAGGGGGCCCTCGCTGGTTAGAATGGCCCGGCTGGAGCTCCAATAAAAACATGGCAGCCATGGCTAATGTGATTCCTCTAGTGTGAGTCAGTGGTGTATAAATATCCAGGAAGGACCTCTGTCTCTCTTTCTCTCTCACACGCTTCTTTTTTTTCCCCTCTCACTCTTTTGGGTATCACAGATTCACCAGATTCACAAATCAACAAAAGGGCTTGCGTTCGAATTTTATGGATATTTATTCGACTCCTTCATTTCCTCTGCTTTGCCGGGGAAGAGATGGAAGTGAGTATGTGATGTATACTGAGCAAATTCCTCACCAGGTTTATTGAGCCCAAATAAATTGTGTGAGTGCATTTCCCAAAGCACTACATTTCCAAAGGGACTCCCCAGAGGCTATGCGGAGTTGTTGATAGCCTGCAGATTTCTGGCCGTTAACACCCCTTTCTCTCTCTCTCACTCACAAGCTTGTACACTGTGCAGCCTGGTACACAAGCTACTAGTTAGGGCATCTGGATATCGCCTGAAGGTCGCCTACTAATCAAAATTTCAGTTTTCTTTTTGTTCTTTTGCAAGACACACACACACACACTCTTCATTTAGTACAATGCATGTACAATGTATAATGGATTGGGTTTTCAAATTTCAAAAAGTTGACCATGCAATGTAAAAGTCTCATATTACACATGCACTATATTCCAAACCAAGTCATGTGATAGCAAACAAAAATTCTTCTAAAAAAATCTCTTTGGCATGTTTATGTGATGAGCCAAAGCATGAACTGATTCTTTCTATATTTAAAACTTTTATATGAATGACCTGATCCTGTTAACAAAAAGTCTAAAGTTGTCAACAAATCAGACTTTGGTTCTCAACTCACTGACCCAATGATAATCATGTTCATACCAATATTAATACAATTCTATTAATTTACAATGCAATGCAAAGCAATGAAATTCTACAATCATTTTCATAATTTATTGATGAATATGCCATACACAAGTTTAGGCATTACATAATTATAATGTAAAGTCCAAAAATGTATATTTATTTTGGAGATTTGATTACATTGATCTATCTCATTAAATTATTTCTGTTTAATGATTATCTTCAAATGAAAAATAATGATGGAAAAAGTAATCCAATATATATATATATATATATATATATATATATATATATATATACACACTCTAAAAAATGCTGGGTTGTTTTAACCCAACTTTGGGTCAAATATGGACTAACCCAACATTTCGGGTTTGTCCATATTTGACCCAAAATTGGGTTAAAACAACCCAGCATTTTTTAGAGTGTATACTGTATATATAATCCAATATACTGTATATTCAATGTCCACTGATGCATTTAAATAATAATAATAATTTTAAAAAAAGTCTTTAATGTAATTTATCGTGCATATTTTAAAGAAACTTTCATGGTGCTTTTATCTCTTTTTTGAGGTTTAAAAGCCTCAGCCCTAATTCATTGTAACTGCATGGAAAAATAGCAACTAGTACAGTTCTTCAAAAACATATCCTTTTATGTGCCATGGAAGAAAGTCAGTCTTTCTGGTTTGGAACAACATGAGGGGGAGTAAATGATGACAGAATTCTCATTTTTGGATGATCTATTCCTTTAACAGCCAACTCTTTCTCCCTATGATTTTCCCTCTCTTTCTCTCTCATACTTGAGCACTCATACAATGCATCCAAGCACACAAACTACTAGTGAGGGTGTTTGTTAAAGATGCAGCAACATGATCGTGCTTTGTTTTCAAATGGTCCTTCCTCTTCTGCTGTTGCAGCAAGTCGTTCTACAGTTTCCTCATGCCAAGCCATTATTTCTTCTCTCCCTTGTGTTTTACTGACCTTCAGACCAACTCACCAAAGTTCCCCCCCTCCTCTCTGATCAGACAGCTGCCAGCACTCACAGCTCTGAGCTTATACTACACTCATGCATAGCATGTATTAAGCACTCATAGTTTTAGACTTGTTTTGTTGGAATCTTTTTTAATCTTTTGGTTCAGAAAAGTACAAATGACTGTACTGCCTTTTAACTTTCTTGGACACACGTTTCTTTGGCTGTGTTCGAACTTCTGTCTCTCTGTTCTTTTGACGGCCGTTTTGAATTTAGTCCAGAGGCCATTTAAAGGATCACCATTTAAAGTCGTTTTTATTCAACTCAGAGCTCTCTGCACCCCAAACACCCCCAAACACACACACACACACAGGCACACACACACATCCTTCACTTCAAACAAAGAGCTGCCTCATCACATTCTGTTGCTTTGAAACCACATGCACTCTCGGCTAACCGTGCATACATACAAATGCACAGCCTTGGTGTGCCTCCAAAGAAAGATGCAAACATGGAAAGCAAGAGGTGGGACAATGGAGAAATGCCAGAGGTTAAAAGAGAATGTGTTTTTTTTAAGTCATGCTTTTCAGAAAACTTGGATAGGTATTTTTTTTTCTTATTTTTTTCCTTCTGTTTTCTTTTTTCATTTAACCAATACACTCACTTTGACTTAAAGACTGGCTTTGGCTCTACATGTGCTGGCCATGGTTAGATCTTTGTGTGTGTGTGTGTGTGTGTGGATTTGTCATTTTTGCTTTTTCCTTCTGCAAACAATTATTTGGGGAATTCACTAAAACTATATTTGATTTTATAAAATGGTCAACAAAATTTAAAATTGTTCCGATTAAAGGTTCTCAAAGCGATCCTGGGTGTTGACGTTCGAATATTTTCAAACAAATCGGAGCTAGACCCGCCCTCCTCCGCATCTCATCTCCTCCCCCTCCCTTCCGTGCTTCCTGAAATAATTGTGAACGTGCATAGTTCTAGCTAATTATATCCTTGTGTGGGTTTGGCGAACATAAGCGTCAATTTAGAAGAAAAAAAACAATTTAACGTTACCCACCTGTCAAGCAAATATAGAGCAACCTGACGTCGGACTGGAAGCCCTTCTGCCGCCGGAGTTCTCGCCATCGTTCAAAAGCTTTGCTACCGATGTAAATTTGGAACTTCGCACATTCTTTATCCGACTCCTTTTTAATTTGTTCCTCAGAACGACGTCTCTTTGGTCGTGTGTCGGTAATTTTTCAAACTTCCCTCTGATGCTTCGCTGCTCTCCTTCACACACACACACACACACACCCTTCATGTGCACGCGCACTAACCCCCCAGACCCACCCTCAAGTACTTCTTGCCAGTGATTGGCTGGAACACTGTTTGTTAGGTTTCGTGGTCCGGGTAAGACATGATTGTTTTTGTTGCCGTTTGTGGAGCCTGCGGTGTCTACAGAGACCGTGTTTTTTTTTTTTTTTTCACAATCAACAATTGTGCTACATAATAGCATGGTAAAAAAATATAGTTGGTTTAACTTAAAAAATTAAGTAACCTGGTTGCCTTAAAATTTTAAGTTAATTGAAATAGAAAAAGTGAGTTAATACAATGAAGGAGATTGATTTAATCACCAGAAACTCGAAATAATAAGTTATCTGAACTAAATAAATTATTTAAGTTGATTTGACAAAAGAAAAAAAAAATGTTGTGATAACAAATCTTGAAAATATTTGAACAAGTGCTTGAACATGTTTTTGATCGAATCTCTTGAATGGATGATTCAGTCACTCACTCTTTAAGACAGTCACTTGATTCATTCCTGATTGAAGCTGTTTTTGAATGAATTGTTTAAATGACTCACTTATAAAGACAGTGGTTGCATCAGAACAGTGCGAGGCTGGCCTCGCGAGTGATAATGATCGAGTCCTTCTCTGTCATCACTTCTCTTTTTATCATTCCGGAGCCCCTCCGTGGGACAGAAAATTCAGGTGTGGTGCGCAGGTGACCCTCATTATCACTTGCCATAACTCGCTTTTTTCCCACACCTCTCAGCCTCGCCCTGCTTGCCACAACTTCCATGCTTTATAGTAGGCAAAAAATAAATAAATAAAGCTGCGTTTCCACTGCAGGAACTTTCCCCAGGAACTAGGAACTTTGGGGTGGTACTCAGTGTGTTTACACCGCAGGAACCAGGGTCTAAATGAAGTTCCGGGTAAAAATTTTCCCACCAGAAAGTCCCTGCCTGCTAGCGAGGTAGTACTTTTTTTAGAGTTACGGAACTTCGGGGTGGGACTTGTGCGCTGAACATGCTGTTAGTAAACCAATCGCACATAAAAGCAGCACAGCTTGAATCTCCTCCATACAAAACTCAAAACAAACGCACAGACTGGGAGGAGCACTCGAACGCAGTTCAACGTCACCACATCTTCCCTTCCTTTAGTCCGCGGTGTAAACGCAGTAAGCAAGCGGTCTGGGGCAAAAAAAAAAATAGTTCCAAATAGTTCCTGGTAATTGCGGTGGAAACACGGCTTAAGAAAAAGTACCCAGATGACTTGCCACTTCCGGCGCAATATTGAAGTGATGTGACAGCAGTGATAGACATTTTACTATCCAATGGATTTGTGAATGGCAGTGAAGGAGCAAAAATGACACTGGTAGGTCACATGTACGACACATATGTACATTCCACATATTTATACTACACACGTTCATGCTATATAGAGCACAGCACAAGATAATTACTATCAAAAGAGAAACTCATGATTTCGGACTAGGCCAGTCACTTGGATTCATTTGCTTTTCTTTGTGTGTGCACAGCTGACAGACTGAAGCTTTTAGAGACATAGGATTCTCAGAAGCTTGTCAGTCTCTGACATTGCTTCTAGGGCATAAACATGACAGGAGCAGATGTACATCCATAAACTGGCTTCTGTACTCTATCTCTTCCATGTTCTCAGTTTCTCTCTCCCCTACTTTCCACAATCTTCCATCTACATGTCCCTTAATTGCATTCCTTCTACAAGTGACCATTCGCAAAAGCCACGCCCCCTAGTTATTGTTATTACGGCCGTCAAACAAATGGTCAAACACGAGCAGCACAACAGATTGACATGACGGGAAGAGGTATACTTTTAAAGGGGTGTATTTTTGGAGCAATACCTCAGCGATATCCTCCAGACCGAGGCAAAAGGGGTTACAGTATGCAGTGGAGGGATATATTCAGAATATAAAAATGCACAATGAAGGAGACAGGACTAGTAGTCTAATGCTTACCGGTCTCAAACATTTGAGAAACCCCATGACCTGTCAAATGCAACCAGCCCAGCCTTGAAGATTTTATAAGCTGGTTCAGTGGCTAATTGTTTGGAGTTAGAAATATATAACTTGTTCTGCATATTTAGTAATTTTTGACTTAGATACAGGATTATACATTCGCTTTTTCATTACCATGGCAACCGCTTGCGTTTCATGCAGAACGCGATTTTCGTGTTTAAGAAGTAACTATAAATAAAAGACGGAAAGATGCAGATAACCATTCATTCGTTACGATATTGATATATGAACTGTCAAGCTTCATGCTTTCCCCGTTGCGAGCGTGCACTCCTCTAAACTGGAGTCTACAGTTGCTGCACTGCTACACTCTAAAAAATGCTGGGTTGTTTTAACCCAATTTTGGGTCAAATATGGACAACCCCGAAATGTTGGGTTAAAAATGTAATGTAAAAATTTAACCCAACGGCTGGGTTAGTCCATATTTGACCCAAAGTTGGGTTAAAACAACCCAGCATTTTTTAGAGTGTAGTTGACTGCGGCTGACAACAACCCTTTAGAAAACGTAATTCCTTTGCGGATCCTCTTGATCTGCTTTCTCCATGTTTCTTTGACTAATGTCAGTGTCTCACAAACGCTGCACATGAGTTAACCATGTTCGAGACATTTAACTGGGAGTAGGGCCGTCCATACGGTTTTATCCATTGTAGGCACTGCTCGCGCTGTTTTTGGCTTTTGGAAACGGAAAGAACACAAATCCTCCAGACAATCTCTCGGGAACCTAGTGTCCGATTTACAAGCATCTTCCTTGGAGTCAATGTTTGGCGGACCTGCTCACATAGCAGCTATGATGTGTGATTGGACAATGGCATTCAAGTCTCTGCACAGCCCATGCCAGAGACTGTTAACACACTTGGCCCTGGAACTGTGACTGACTGTTTTGTTTATTTCTCTACCTGTCTCTTTGTCTGTCTCTCTTTCTCTCATGGGTGACTTTCTCTCTGTTGCTGATTCAGTCCAGTCCAAACTTTAGAAACACAGTCCAACAGCTTTTTTCAATTAATTTTCTTTCCCCTGATCTGGCAGCACTGACCGACTCTCGCTCAGCTCTCAGTCTCATGCTTACAGCTATTCTAAACACTGCTGGGCAATACCTCTCATCCTCTGTATCTTCAATGTTAACTACCACATATTCTCACTCTACAAGGATATGACTCAAAACTAAAGGAGATTGTAAAGATGAATGTTTTTGGTTCTTTAATGGTTCTAATAATATATATATATCCTCATTCCTCTTTTTTATCTCATGGTGTTAGCGTGTATTTTCTGTTAATATTGTAATTCCAATGTCTTATTACTGTATACAAGTTAAACTGTTTATTATCAGCCCTACAGAGAAACTACTGTGAAAGCTCTGCAGATTTGGAACAGCCATACATGAATGTTTATTTAAATTTTGGACCATTGACACAAAACACATTCCATATAGCCTAATTCCAAAGATTTCCATTCAAAATCAGGAGAGAATCCCTCTGGGTCTGTTCACCCATGTCAGTTTAGAGATTTCTTTAGAGAACAGAGGAGAAAATGCACTGCAGTCCAAGGACAAAAATCAAGATCTATTCTATATTTAAGTGTATAGCTCCAAAAAAATACCAACAGTTCACATCAACTGATGACGAAGCAGCATATCCCTTCATGGTCGCTGATAAGTGTAATTTTAATATTCAAAATCATTCTTTATGCAATCACAAGCTGCTTGATGCAACAAATAACATTAATTGTAATCAGTTCTTCCATTCGATACTTGTAAACAGCAGATATTATCCCACTAATCAGCTTCTGATGTTCCCGGTTTTAGACTAGTTGAGACTGGGCCTCAAAAATGTGTGGATTCTTTTGGCCCAGAAATGGATTTTATTTCGTAGTGGAAATGTTGCAGCTCTGGCACCAGCAGCCTGTCGGTGGAAAACCGGCACGGGTCAAGGCCCGTTCACATCAAGGACAATAACCATAATGATAACGATAAAGATAGTTCTAAAAATCATTCTAAATATAAAAGAATAGCAGAGTTAACACATCAACTATGAAGGCTCAGAGAAAGAATATTGTTGGAATCACTTTCAGATTGATTTTTTTACATTTTTTTTTATGAAAGATAAAAACATTGACAATCAGAATCCATTACACTTTAAAGAGCTTGAGCATTTAAAGCAGCAGACGCCAGACCTGTAGCGCTCGCTTAGAACCAAACAGAACCTTGTCGTTTGCTGGTGTGGATGCTTATATAGTTATCGTTGTGGTTATCTTTATATAGTTATAATTATTGGTGTGAACAACCCTTAATTTTTTTTTCTCTGATTTTGGCTTGTATTTAAATAAAGGTCTAATGCAGCAAGTCTTATGAATGAGCAACTCCATAAAAATGCACATAATTCAAATTCATACAAATTTACGAGATATGTCACTATATTAACAATACTAGTTCATCAAGGAATTCTTTACATTTATTTTGTTGATTTTCTTTCATGTGAAATATCACCCAACCCTAATCAAAATTCAGGGCTCAGGTGGCTTGTCAACTTTTCACAATGTTATTCCTTTCCAACAGACAGATCTTACGGCCAACAAAGTCTTTTGTAGCACTTTGCTACGGGTGCTCTACATGAAAGCATAACTTTCTGGAATCCACACAGTTCTACTTTTGGGTTTCATCAACTTCTGAGATGTGGAGAGGATACATGGTGCTCTGGGGGTCATCTTCTATCTACAAAGAGATTCTGATGCACAGGCCTAAATCCCCCTCCCACAATCCCCATTGGTTTCTTTGACCACCTTTCCTCTCCACATTTCTCTACCGCCTACATTCAGCCTCTTTTCGCTCCAGTAGCACATTATCTTCAGGTCATTAAAAAGCAGCTATCAATTATTCACATCCTGCCTCTTAAACATGAAAAAAATATCAAACATATTACCAGGATGTTCTTTTGGCTAGCTAAAGGCATTTGAATATTTCAGTGCAGAGGAGTTTTTAATATCTATATTTTAGCTGTAGCTCAAAAAGGTATCTGCGAGGAAAGTTTGTGGGAGATTTCTGGAGGCAAAATATGGGTTTAAACTCTCCAAATCTGTTTTTCTCTCACAAACATACCTCATTATTTCTCTCATGTTTGTGAAGATGGTGTGTAGTGAGACAACACGATGACAGTGAATGTAAAATGGGTTCTTGAAGCGGAATAATCCACATGCTCACCCCTGCACAATAATCCAAATGCCTCACACAGTACTTCTAGACAAAGTGTGGAAAGAAAGAGAAAAAAAAAAAAAACTGGTGATGCTAAATCTAGTTTCCATGTTGAAAAAGAGAACGTTTGGTCCAACACTTCGGGAGAATTTAAGCTGACTTTGCACAAGTCATTATTTTTTTCATCTGTAAAATTGTGCACACACATATAACTGACTGACAGCTCTTAATCGCAGTGGTGTGGAAATGTGGTGTAACTTTGTACAGATGTGCTTGGGAGCATTGCATACCCTTAGATGTGATCATCGGCCCCTTGGCAGTGCTTTCCGAGCAGCAACGTTCACAATTGTGTGTAGTCTCTGAATTTAGTGCCGTTTCTAATATAATACTTGGCTGCAGTCTCTGCCACGGTAATTAGCCACATTATCTATGCTAGTGGTATTAATATTCCATCTTTCCATCCATCTCTCTCATTCACGCTGGAAGTAGTTTCTCATCTTTCCAAGACCATTTGAGCAAAATCTGCATCTCATATGGTTGAATTCATTACTCAAAAGAGAAAAACACAGCACAAAGCAATGCATTGTTTAACTTTGCTTTTAATCTAACAATTGGTTTTGTCTGACACAAACTCTAAGTTGAATTAAAAGAAAAGAACTCATTCTTGTCATTCTGGTGGCAAAGTGTATCACTATCTTATATTGTTTGGTTACAAATACTTTGCTATTATTTGTAAGCTACTAGTTGATCTCTTGAGAAAAGAGAGGAGACAAAGATATGGAGAGGCAATCAATACACACATGTTGTAAGAGAGACACGGGGAAAGCAATAACACATGTTCCTGTGTTTGGTTTTCTGTGGAGGTTGAATGAGAAACAGACATGTAAATAGGCCCAGCTGAATTGCTCTAGGTATAAGTGAATGATTTGATACAGCACATTTACACTGAACTTTTCAAAAGTTCACAAATCAATCAATCAGCAATTCTTCATGCCATCCTTCATTCTATCTTTTATTCACACACACAAGTGTATAAATAAATGCATTAAAAAACGACTTAAAAGCACATAGTACTTGTTCTCTCTTCAATTTATGCAAAAAAAGTAAAACAAAACAGTTTAAATAATAAAAAATTGTCAATGTCAAAAATTTCTAAAAAAAAGAAGCTTCGTTTTATATGCATTCCATTTTTGTGAGGTTCATCCACACACACAACCAGATTTGCCAACTATAACCTGTACCATGACACAACCATCATGAGTCTGTTGAATTACTAACAATAGACCCAAAATGATTTGCTTGCTTAAAGGGATAGTTCACCCAAAAATAAAGCTATTATCACTTACTCGTCCTCAAGTTGTTCCAAATCTGTATAAGTTTCTTCCTTCTATTGAACACAGAAGAAGATATTTGGAAGAATGTTGGTCACAAGACAGTTGACAGCACCCACTTTGGAAGTCAAAGTATGTCATCAACTTTCTGGTTACCCATATTCTTCTAAATATCTTCTTTTGTGTTCAACAGAAAAAATAAACTCAACTTGAGGGTGAGTAAATGACAGCGACATTTTTTGGGTGAACTATTTCTTTAAACTTGTTGGCTGGAGAACTCTCCCTGAACGCCCAAGTATAGTTATATTGAATTAAGCTTGAAGTAACATAAGCTTAAAGCCCAATTGAATATAGATGATCAATAGTTGAGTAGAAACAAGTATAGCCTGTTAGACTGCACTAGATTAGCATGAGCCACGAGTTATGGCCGTTCCCCTTGTGTTTGCCGGAATGCATGTCCTAATTAAACAATTGAATCAGATGGCTAATGCTGAGCTGTGTTTTGCGTGTTTGTTTGCTACCCTCAAGCCAATTACGCTTGGGCTGTGTTACTTGAACATGATGTTAGCCAGGCGGACTAATTAAATTGGTGAGTTGGTGTCCCTGCAAGCAGAGTGGTGTTAAGACTGCTGCAAGTATACAACCATTTCTCAATCCACTGTGTAGTGTATGAACTTAAATAACATAACAGACAGAGTGTTTGATCTGCTTTTAGTTTATAATTTGAAAAAAAAAAAATAAAAAAAAATAATATATATATATATATTAGAATACAAGCTACTTTTTGGACCCAGATAAGTTACAGCATCTACCACCAGCGTTTTGAAGTTATACAAATGGCTTACTACGTTTCAATAAGGCAAACCTGCTGTGCACATCTATTCCAAGATCATTAAATTGTTTTTCTAGATGTTCTAGCTCATTGTGCTTGAGACAAAAGTGTTAACAAACAAGCTATGTGCAAAAATTCTTAATTATTAATTAGCGAGTCTTGTTGCTGTGGAACAATCTTGTACAAAAGTTTAATTCCCATCTGTGACATTTGAGCTCTGTATATCATTTCACACAAACAAAAGGTAGGTCACGCAGAAATACAAGAACAGACGATAGCGGTGTGCCTGAAATAGTTTATTGCAACATTTAATGTGGTGCTAATTGAATTAATAGCGGTTTTTCTTTGTCTCTATTTTGTGGAATGTGTACAACAATCATGTTGTCTTTGAAAAACTACTTGAAAAGGAAAGATCGCATGTAGAAAACCTAGGTCCACTGCATTTACGATCCCACAATGCATTGCACTTCTAGACCTTCATCTTTGAAATGTGACCTTTTTGACTATCAGATGTGAATGTTGATCACTGCTTATTGCATATTGTCATGCATTATTTTTTTAAATAGTAAGCAGACAAGGATAATTCACCCAGAAATTAAAAATGTATTATTAATACTCACATGTTGTTCCAAATAAATACGATTTTAATCTTGTACTCCATATCAGATGAAATGCACTTGATTATTGTTTGCTTGAAATGTTATGAACAGCAGCTACACCAATTTTTCTAAATTTGCTTTTCTGTTTCTTCCCCAGGAAGCTCAACCGTGTGTTGTGACGTGAGAATGAACCCCATTGGTTCTTGTGATTCTATTAAAGGTTCTTGAGCATCAGTTTACCAGATTTGAATGCTCTAGAAATAAATCCGATTGTGAATCCGAACAAGGTGTTTACATGAACAATAAATAAAGTAATCGGGTTGATGCGTGCATTTATATGTCACAAGAATAAAATCTAAATTTATTTTTTGCACGAATATGCTGCTGTTCGTGCATAACTAAACAGCAGACTTAATATTTTCTGTCTCTGGTCAAGATTTGAAGACAATGAGCATGAACCATTTCGCCGCGCTGCTTATATTGATCATGCAGTAAAACCCTGCGCCCAAAACCAGGACCTTGTCCTGCTTCACTTCACAGACACTGAGTGAAATAAGTCATTTTTTAGTAATATAATCATCATTTATATTCACTTTATTCAACAGGAAGAACATTCCGTGCATCATACGTCATTGCGCTATTTTAACGACATTGCACATGCGTCTTTTTGGTTTTCAATCCGATCAAGTGTTTACATGTTCTATTAATCGGATTACAAAAGGAGTAAACCACCCCTTTCAATCCGATCAAAATTTCAATCGGGTTGATTAAGGTGTTTACAATGAAGGTCCGATTTTTTAGTCCGATTGAGCCGTCAATCCTATTATAAGCTTACCTGTAAAAGCAGCTGACACACTGCAAGACCCACTCATAGGAGAGCACAGGTATATTTGACAGCAGGAGGTTTTCTCAGTCTTTTTCTCTCATTTAATTCTGCAAAGCAAAAGAGAGACAGGCTAAGTGGCAGAAAGAGACAAAAATGACTCATTGACAGAACAGGAATTTTCACAGACTCAACAACAGATGCACTGCACTGCACACGCACACTTATGGATACTTTTGGCTCTGTGCATAAAATAAGCTCACTTTAAGCACTTTTAGTTTTTCAGCACTTTAAATCATTTTAATTTAACCACTAATAGTGTCCAACAAGAGTATATACAGGAAAATTCATGTCAACTGCACGTTGTCAGCGTTTTTGGAATAAAAACACTTTTTTTTCTGGCTATGGCTAATTGGTAACACTTTATTTTACAGTGCCATTGTTACATATGTTAGTTACTATAGCCCTAGGCCTATTTCTCTCAAACATTGTTCACAAACCTGTCTAAATCTGTGTTAGTGAGCACTTCTCCTTTGCCGAGATAACACATCACCCTTACAGGTCTGGCATTTCAAGATGCTTATTAGACAGCATGATTATTGCACAGGTTATACTGTATAATGTTTCCACACTTAAAATATTCAGTAACACTTTATTTTGGTAGTCCACTTTAGACATTCTACCAACTATAAGTAACTTTTTTTAATTACATGTCAACTAACTGTCATGAGTGTATTAGTAGACCGTCAGCTTAATATCTGCTAACACTTTATTTTGTTGGTCCCGCCAATAAGTAACTCGGCGACTACAAATAAACTTATCCTCCTAACTCAAAGCCTAACACCTAACCATAACCTAACAGTCTACTACAATATACTAATATTCTAATGACAATTAGTTGACATCTAGTTGAAAAGTTACTTATAATTAGTAGAACGTCTAAAGTGACCATCGAAATAAAGTGTAACCAAATATTCTGTTTTGAAGTGAAGTTTACCTTGATTTTTCTTTGCTTTCTTTACACATTGAATGTCTCATTTAATCTAAAGCATGCTCTACAATGCCACTGTTGTGTCCTTGTTAACCACTTTTGGTTAAACTTTATTAGAGGACAATTTTGGTCATTGTGTAAATGACAACAACTAAAGGAACATTGGAGTTTACATTCACAATTTGGGTTTAAATAACTTATTTTTCACTCAATAGATTGATGCACTCTCTGTTCATTCAAAGATGTAATATTCATTTTAATAATGAATTTTCAATAGTTCAGATTAAAAGATTGTCTGGGTCTAATACATGGGTAAATTGAAAGGGCAATTGAAAAGTAATAATAAAGGATGAAGGCATGGTTAAAACTAGTTTTGGACAGTTTTATTGTGACCCCTATGGATAGAGAGAAAAAAATAACAGAGGAAATTATGTTTGGTTTAATAAAAGTCAACCTCTGACACGCAAAACGTTAAAGAAACACCCACAAAAGTAGCTGACTTCAGACAAGAACATACTTTACTGTATGTTTAGAAGGTTAGCATTGTGGTTAAGAATCAAGTTCAGTTAATAAGATACTAATGCTCCAGCAGACAACATTCTGAACAAATAAAGAAAGAGCTTTTCTAAGTTAAAGCAATTCCACTGTAACAGCTCTAAGAGCATGATATTCCAGTCACCATGTCTTTTGCATGCAATTTAATATCTGTGAACATGCAGTATCGCAGATTCATGTATTATTGTTATTGAATCCACAGTAGAACTGCAGATGTGTATTTCTGCTCAGACAGGCAAAGGCGGAGAGATATTTTTAGATGGCATAATAGCCACTACTGGTAAAAATGACATTTCCTGACCACTCCACTGCCAGGGTACAGGGTGTTCAGCACACACACACACACACACATCACCAACATAGTTGTAAGAACAGAAGCTGATGTTACTTGCAACTAACCTTTTTCCTCCCCTCATTAGGTTCCTCATTCGGTGCCTGTCTTGCGGTCTACTGCCTTCATAGACAGCTGCTGTAAGGAGAATCTAACCGTTAAAAAAAAGAAAGGAAAAATAAGTGATCAGTTTGGAACACTCTACATTGGCAGCAATGAAGCACCTGAAGGACACAGAACACTGCATGAACACACACAAAAAAAAAAAAAAAAAAAAAAAAATTATATATATATATATATATATATATATATATATATTATTTTTTTTTTTCACACAGTTTAGTTTTAAAAAGTGAAGTATATTAATCAATTAAAGGGAAAATTCACTTTGAAATTAATTTTGATATGTTTTCGCTTACCTCAAGGGCATCCAAGATGTAGGCGTCTTTGTTTCCACAGGATTTTCAATTTTGATATTTTTCGATCAAACCGTTGTTGTCTATCTGTCATATAATGCAGGTTTAGGTGGTCCACCTCAAAGAGCACTTCACAGAGAAGTCACAATTAAACATGATTGTCACGATACAATTACAAAAAAGTGGAGAGGAGGACTCAAGTGCAGTGAATGGATATGTATTAACAAATGAAAACAAAACGCAAAACAAAAACCCACAAGGGGGAAAAACATAAATTAGACTGAACTAGAATAACAACCACTGACTAAGAACATGAAGACCATCACAAGGAACTGGTGCAACATTAGACAAAGATCTGACAAAGACAGCAAACAAGAGGAGACTTACATAGGGAACAAATCAAGAGGGAACAGGTGGAAGAACTCAAACACTAATCAGGTAACGAGGGGGAGGGATCAAACAATGACCGGAGCACATGGCCCAACATAACAAAAGGTGTGTTCGACATCGCCTGCGGCTGCAACCGATCGGCGAGAACAGCCGCGTGCAGGCGGGGAGGAGCTGCAAACGGAGACGTGAAGTCGGACAATTTCTGGTTCCCATAGTGACGGCTCACGTGGTGTTTGCATGCTTATACCACAGCTGAAGTGAAATAAATGCAACATTTGCCAAATAAACAGATATTTCAGACACATTTTCATTACTGCTTCATACAGCATCTGTTTGAACTAGAATAAAGTTCAAAATAAGCCTATAATCAATGACGTGGAATCAACGTTTTTTAATCAGTTTTATTTTGATAAACATGATAAACATGACACAATATAACATTGCGACTACATGAAAAGAGTGTTTACTGTTATAAAATACTGATTTGTGAGCTTTAGTGGAACTAAACGTATGAGAATAAACACGAAACGCACGTGATCGTTGTCATGCGGTGAATCCGGCGAATCGTGGAACAGCTGTGACATCATCAGAGCTCGTGCAGCCGCTCTTGAGAAGCTGCGCTGGCTGAGTCCTCCGGCTACTCTCGAGTCTCGTATCGCTCTCGCGGTACTTTGATGGCATATGTCACAGTCACGTGGAGTCAGCGCTGCATCAAGTCGGACAAAATTTCTAACCGGCATGCACTGTTTCAAGTCAGCCGACGATCGGTCTGCGCAGAGCTGCATGAAGTCGAACAAGCCTATAAAGATACCCATGTGCAATACAAGACAGGACAGACACGTGACAATGATTGAATGACTCAATCATAATAATAAATGTAAGTACACATTGATGGCCTAAGACGGTTTGTGTGAGAAAACGAACAGTATTTATATCGTTTTTACCTTGTGTAACGACAGCCATGTCCAACTGATCTGAAGGCACGGGCGCTTCGGTTTGCGCATGCGCCGGAAGTGATCGCTTGCGCGTGTACGTCACTCATTGTTTACATAAAGATTTCGGAAGTTTTACCTTTCGCTAAACATATTTAAATATATCGAAAAACTTCAGAAACTTCCGAAATCTCTGTGTAAACAATGAGTGACGTACACACTCAAGCGATCACTTCCGGGCGCATGTGCAGACAGATTCGCCCGTGCCTTCAGATCAGTGGGACAATAAATAATAATAATAATAATAATAATACTAATAATAACATATTCCGTCCAGATTTTTGCAAGTATCACAGCTAAACCTTGACTATCTGGAAAGAACCACAGGCGTCGTATTGGATAGGCAAAACTTTTAAATATCTTAAAACTTTTTTCATCAATAAAAATAAAAGCCTATTATGAAAGTCACTATTACATGAATACACCTCCTTTAAAGTAATGCACAATAATGATATATAAATCTTATTATCTTACTTTCAAAATGAAATAATTATGTGTATAGATTAAAGTGAAAATCTTTTAATCAATCAAAAAAAGAACTATCGTTTTTTTTTTCTATATTCACAGTCTTGTTTAAAACAAACATTTGCTGGATATGAATGGTCCTTTATTCTTCACAACCTCTCTCTCTCTCTCATGTACAATTGCCCTTTACAAATCAAGGTTTTTATTTTAGTCATGAGACAACCACATTAATCACTGAGAGCAGCCAATGGTCTCCGGTGGACACGAAACACAAATCAGTAAGATTCAGATTTATGATAAATGATGTCTGAACTCCCCTCCACAAACAGATCAGAGATTTGCGATCCCTCAGTCGTCCCACAGATCCTGTGATCTCCCGAAGCGGGATGCCTTCCCTCTCGGCGTCCTCTTGGCCAGACCGTCCTCCTCCTCTAATCATCATGTGCTCGCGATGCCTGACCCATTTTGCCCCTGAAAGAAAGATTAAGGGAGTACATGCATTCTACCATACAGCCAATGCTCCACCTCTCATATGGTTTGCATTTTTCCCATTGGCAGTACATTTTTTTACTCTACCCTCCTACTAAACTTTTATGAGAGGTGTAAAGATTAGAAAACTTTTTGTATTTCTTGATTCATTACATGGCCTTGACAATAAACAAGGAAGACAAAGCATTTCCCTCCGAGCATTTTTCAATGCAAGTCTTATTTTATGGCTTTATAGTTATTCTTATATTTAATTCAACCTAAATGTAATTAACTACTCGGTCCTCAAGTGGAACTAATCGAATTTTATTGAGGCCTGGGGAATGCATTCCATTGCTGAACCAAAACAGAAACCAAGTGGTGCAATGAGACCACAAAAATGATCCTAAAATCCCTGCAAACGTTATTTAAAGAATATAAGCCGTGTCAGTACAAAAATATAACTGCACTAAAGCACAACAGCAGGCTCTGTTTGGACATATGCTCTTGGGTGCTCTATAAGAGCAAGCAATGGTCACTCTGGAAAATAGGAAAGGTATAGTAGCTGGTAGATGTTTATCAGAGCTATATCTCCCAGAAGGGATAGACAAATGATATGACCAATCAGTCTCCAGATGTGCCATCAATTACTTTTGTTTGCTATTTCTTTCTATCTATCTTTCATTGTGCAAGCACAAGCACATGACCTCTCACACACACAGAAAGTAAACTTTTTTTTTTTTTACTTCAATAGAAAAACCATAACATCCTTGTGGGCCCCGGCCGGAGCAATGGAAAAAGAGTAAGAACGAGAAAACGAGGGCATAAAAAGCTTTATGTTTATTCAAGTTGCATGTGCTCTGTCAGATTTTTGAGTCAAGTTATTTTTTTAATTGCAACTTCAAAAATAATAATAATAGTCATCATCTTTTGAAAAGTTGCAAAAAAGGAGACCAGAGACGTGAGGTCGCCATATCCAGCCCGTTCTCATCCTTTAGCGTCATATAGGTGACGCTATATGACAAAACAGCCAAATATTACGCACATGGCACCCTTTATCGTTAATATAACACACGAACCCAAGGCTTCATAAATCCTTTAGCGTTAATACGAGACTCCCTTACTCTACCCCACACCTAAACCTACCCATCACAATGTGTGTTACATTAACGGGTGCCATGTGTGTAGTATTTGGCCGTTTTTTCATATAGCGTCACCTATATGACGCTAAAGGATGAGAATGTGTTGCCCTATTAGTGGCAGCTATCGCAATTTCAAAGCAAATTTAATTTTAAGACTTTTGGACCGAATTTTGGATTGAAGCAAACGCCGTTGCATCGTTTGATTTTAATTCTGATTAGTCAGTTTATTTAAGAGAGAACACTTATGCTGTCAGCCCTAGCTCTCTAACATCTGTACAGGACCTGGATTACCGTTTATGGATAAAAAATACATAAAACAAATATGTAGCCTATATTATTCTATATTATTTATTCTATAGGGAAGGCTGTACTTTTTTTACACTCACATAAAGAACGACTAAACAAACCAAAACTACTGAGAATTATTTTTATTATGCCTGATATGGCCTGGGTCACCAAGTGTGCCTGAAAACCCTCTGTTTTAGTTTATACACATCATAAATATTGAGTTTTTTCACCCTGTTTAACTATCACCAATAACTCAGCCTTTAGCACAGTGTCATCACCATCTTAATTACTAACAGAGCCCTTTAAAAACATTCACCAACAATGCTTTCTTTTATTGTGACAAACGCAGATATACACAGCTTTGTTTCATTACATCAGTCACAGCTGCCACATCAGCAAAAGCAAAGAACAGATAAACACATTCAGAAAGGAATGTATGAGAAAAAGTAAGCACTTGCACATGAATTTAATGAAAGAGTGGCTTCTATTTTCCAACAATAAACTTATATTATTCCACATCAGAGGTGCATCTCTGGATATGGGTTTTCTTAATCCAATATAAATTCAAGTTCAAGCTCGATCTAAAGTTTGTACAATTTTTGTACATGTGAGACTTCCAATACCATGATACAGTATTTATAATATAATATTGCATAATTTATATTAACACATACTATTTATTAAGTCACATAAAATACTTCATAAAATACTTTGTATTATATCTGTTCTTGCTAATATTTTCTCATTTACTCTTCCGATAAAACACCCCTGGTAGAAATGAATGTTTATAGGAACCAAATGAATTAAGTGATGAGAAAGAAGAAAAGAGGAAAGGACTAAAAAGAGTTCATTGTTCTCCATCAGACAGAGAAGAGCTTGGGTTTGTTTAAAGTAGAGTGCAATGGTCCGCTCATGGTTTAAGGAAAAGAGGGTGGGGGATACCGGGAGATGAGATACAGCTTCCAGACAACGTTACATACCACAACGATCTTCAAACACTCCTATGAAAATATCCCCCCCTAACTCATCACTAACCCACTATGCATCCAGATGTGAGCGAGAAAGAAAAACATCGAATAGCGAGAGGGACAGAAAAACAGCCAAGATGCCGTCTGAAGACATTTGGGTTTGCAGTGTCCAGCTGGGAGTCTGCAGCAGATTCTCAGAGTGTTCTTTATATGTGTTCAGAGAGACCTCGCTATGGATGCCCTCAGACTGGAATATGGAGGAAGAGTCAAGAGTTGTAATTATGCCTCCCCCTAAACAGCTTGTAGGCTGCGAGCCAGAGTGCCTTCTGTGAACTGCAATTGTGTGTATGTGTGTGTGTATGTGTGAGAAAGTGTGTATACCAATGGGTCCGCCAGCTGGACAGATGATTCAAGGGCCTTTAATATCCTGTGGAGACCCTGTTAACGCATAAGCACGTGTGGTCACATTCAGACACAGACATATGTGTGTGTGTACTCCAATAACTGCAACCGGTGCAAATCATAAAAAAAAAAAAAAAAAATCGTACTTTATCCATGATAAATCGAGTCCAGAAAAAAGTTGAGACATTTAAGACACACTAAGGAACAGAGGCATTTTATGGGTTCACTACAACTTAAGCTCAATTCATTTAGGCCTGTCTGACTCTTTTCTTTTTTCCCTTTAAAAAAAAAAAAGCTGAAGTCTAAGTTAGAGTAAAATACTTTCAATAAAAGTGGGTATTTTTAGCATTTACGGATTGGCCCTATTCAGTGTTTCAATAATGCAGCAAAATGGTGTGAACAATTTTTTTAGTGTGGAGAAAAGTGTTAATATTTTCTGAGTAAAGTTATACCCATTTTTACAAATTGGCCACAATGTCTAAAACCTGAAAACGGATGTAAAAATAATATACACATTTTTACAGAGGAATTCATTTTACCGTTTTAATAAAATTGTACGCTTCACATTTCTGCTCTTAAATCCTCAAAAAATTGGTCCAGCCACTTCCACTGTGAAAATGAGGGACAAGTCAAAATTATTGGTTACACTGATATTATTTCAATGGTCCACTTTAGACATAAAGTATAAGCTACTATAAGTCCACTGACATTCTAACATTGGAATTTTAGTAGACTATAGTTAGGGTTAGGTGTTAGGTTTCGGGTATGTATTATCAGTTGGCATGTAGTTGCAAAGTTAGTTGAACATCTAAAGTGGAGCATTGAAATAAAGTGCTAACAAATCAACAAATTTATGGTAATCAACATGCTGTGGTAAACAAATCCCATCAATTCAGCTTGAATATTCCACCAAAAAAAGAAAATTGATCTGATAGAGCCTCCCAGCATAGTAACAGATGATAACAAAAACAAGCGAGGAACTTTAAAATAACACCTCAAAAACTGTAGTGATCCAGATCGTTGTGCATTTGTTGTCCAATTTCCATGAGCCTGTGGGTATATATATATATAGATAGATAGATATATAGATATACACACACATTCATATACCTACTTTGTTAGGCACAGAAATCTGGAACTGTGCAACCCTCTCTCAGTTCCCCACCATATGGCAAGCATGGGACTTGGTGCATTGCAAGGGCCACATGAGACAAGAAGAGGGAGACAGAGAGATATTGGTAGAGTTTACTTTGTGCAGTGTGTGTGTGTCTGTCTGTGTGTGATTGTGTGCCTGAGTGAGTGATTGAGTGAGCTGGAGACAAGGAGGGCGTTCTGGAATTGATTTATCACCGTTTGGAACGGGAGGGGTGTGTGTGCGTGAATGTGTGAAGGGACTGTGCTTTTCTGAACTTACGGCGTGCCAGACTGATAGGATACTTTTTATGCTGTACCCTAGAGAAAGAGATAGATAAAATGAAAAACACTTTTAGATATTCACACAGCTGAAATGACGCAACATAATCCCTACATTATACTGACATACTAGATTTCACCAACCCAGATTCCAAACCTGACTTTCTTCCATGGGACATAAAATAGGTATTTCAATCATAAAGGGGTCCAAACAACACTGTCTGGAGCCCATTGACTTTCATTGCATAAATAAATCACTTCACTTTTTTTTTTTAAATCGATTTTTCAAAATATCTTATTTTATGTTTCATAGAAGAAAGTAAGGTATGGAATATCATGAGAGTGAGTAAGTGATGACAGAATTTTCATTTCTGGGTGAATTATCCATGTGATATTGAGCAACTTAGATTTTAAACACAGTATTGCCATTTACAGTTCCTGAAAATTACAACACACAATAGTGTTTAATTCCGGAATGATTCATTATATTTGAACAAATCAGCTATTTGCTAACATATTAGGTGCGTTTACATACTTAGGCGATTACAATTGGTTTAAAAGTCCAATCCGAATGAAAAGGCCATGTTAACACCTCAATCGGAATGAAAAACGTTCGGGTTTGAGACGGGTGGGATAAACCTTTTCTAATCTCTTCCGCGGGACATGTAAACACTTGATCGGATTAAAAAACGAATCTGGAAAGTGTTGCAATGATGTAGAAATGGCATAATGATGTATGATCCACAGAACCGGCTGATGTTGTTGTTGAATATAATAAATGCTGTAGTATCCACCAAAAATTATCTTTCCACTCATCATCTGTGAAGTGGTGCAGGACAGCACTGTTCCAAAAGTGCTTGCTTCAGACTCTCATCTGTAGACGTCTTGTTTTGGGCTTTTTTGTGTGGCTATGACACTAAGTTCGGATAAATCAATTGGAATGAGTTCATTCTGAATCTCTGAATCTTCTGAATGATTTTAAAGTAATCTCTTAAAGGTACAATAATGCAGGATTTTTGCAGTAAAATATCCAAAAACCTCTAGGCCAATGTATAAAACTAATCAAAGTTATATAGTTCGAAGTTATATAAAACTAATCAAAGTTATATAGTTCAACATGATGAAAAGTTAGAATATGATCTGTATGTTATGCAAATCTAGCTTAGTCTCATACAGCCAACAAACAACCTAATGCCTTGTTCACACTACATGATTTTAAAACGTCGGGCTGAACTGTGCGGTTCACACTACATGACTTGCTCTCAGTGAAATCTGGAGTGTTCAAGTTGTTAACTGTTCACACCACACAACACAACGTGATTGATCCACAACAGGAGGTAACTCACTACACGAGTTGACAACGCACTGCATAGAGATACAACCACGATCGGATGATAAGAGCAAATCATTTGTGACTCAATAAGAGCTGTTTCAGTACTATGTTACGGTCTAAATCCTGAAAATAATCAAATAAATAACAAGTTGACAACAACTCTGTCACCCAACGATTCTATCTTGTCAACAAACCATGTTTTGTCACGAAAAAAAACACGCAATAAATAAATAAATATTGCGCCAATACCCAGCGAAGAAGAGAACACAACACGTGAAGATGGACGTCAGACAGAAACTAGTGCTGCACACTGTTTGCTCGACGATCTGCTCTGAGGGAAAAAATGCAAAAAAAGAGAGAAAAACTAAGATTTACCTGGTGTCCTCAACCCATGCGTTGCTATGATTGGCTGTACTCATGACATCACTGAGTTTGAGTCGCGCGACTGCTCGAGATATCTAGCATGCTAGATATTTTTCTGGGCTCGGCGACGCGTCTGCAAGGCGTCTGCGAGCGTTTTCGCTGCGTTGTTGGCTCTTTCATACTAACAGATTGGCAAGCGTTCATCGTCCGCTAATCTCCCGCGATTTGCACGCGATAACACCCTGACCTGTCGGCGACTCAACGATTTGCCAATCGGGCATAAATCGGGCTTAAAATCATGTAGTGTGAACTTGGCTTAACTAACAACATTCAACACACTCAAATGCCATTTAGTGTGATAGTGAAACTGTTGGAGCAAGTGAAGCAGTGCTGCATTAGCTAAAGTTTATTTCCTCTAATAAACTGACCTGTGCGAGTAACTCAGCGTGTAGTTTGGTAGAATTAAATGTCATATTAGTCCTTTATATCCGCGGGACTCGCGTTTCGTGTGGCGCTGGTATATGTCTAGCAATCGCGTCCTGCTTCATACTACAGTTAAAAACATCAATGTATTCACTCATCCATAAAACATCCATCAGCTTGATGACAAGATCCATAATTCCGCTTAATGCCGAATATACGTCATTAATATACGCCTTTGTTATTGTAAAAGGTTAGCAACCCCTGGTGGATCAAACAATCTTGCATACTGTGCCTTTAAATTAATCTCCAAAACAACTCGACTTCACTAAATAAACAACGCATTCTCACCCCAAGGCGTCACCTTTGACCATGCTTCAATATTTGACGTTTTAGGCGCCCTTTAGCGTCACTTACATGACGCGATCCTACGGCGTCATCTAACTGACGCTAAAGGAAAGCGTCAGTAAGAGGACGCGGTTAGGTTTAGGTGTGGGGTGGGGGTGGGGTACACGCGATCCTAGGGCGTCATCTAACTGACGCTAAAGGGCGCCTAAAGCGTCAGATATTGAAGCATGTCCAAATGCTTCCCAAGGTGTCAGTTAGGTGACGCTTTGGGAGTGAGAATGGGCTGAAATAAATCAGCTTTTGAATGAATCAATTGAATGAATGACTTAAAAACGGTCACTTGTTTTGTTGTTGAACCAATCTAAGGTTTTTCTTTTTAATGAACCAGTAAAATAAATGAGTGGTGGACTTGTCATTAGCCTCTAGCTATTGGCGTAACTATGTAACCAGAACATAAAAAATGTGAAAGTCACTAAAAAAAACAGTACTAATGCACAGACTGTAGAACATGCAAGCACAGCCAAGTAGAGTGGAACAAACAGTAAAAAAAATTAAATATCATTTATGCCGATAGCACAAATGGTGCGGAACAAGTTACATACCACAAGTTAAATGCTTTTAACAATAGTACCGCAATTAACTACTAAATAGCCCACTGATGCACACGTTATGTCCTGATTGCACTATATGTCCGACTTTTCACTGCATAAGTTTATGAAAGTGGATTCTATCTCAGCCCACACTACCTTAATCTTCCATCTCTTCATCCTCAAGGGAGGTTACAAAGAGCCTCCCACTGCTCCCTCTCACATCATTACTGCGCTTTGAAAACAGAGAATCTAGAAAAAGCGTTTAATTCCAGACAAACTGATACATCATTGCACTTCTGTAGGCCACAAGGGCTCCATTGATCGGCTTGTTTTCAAGGCAAGGAAAGAAAAGTGAAAACTGAGCCACTGTTATTTTTTTTTCTTGTTCCTGTTTCAGAATTCCTTTCATCTCCTTTAATCAACACTCTCTGATTTTGCTGAGCAATAACTGGAAATTCATATTCTATTTTCTGTTATATCTCATTTATCATGCTTCATGTGCAATAGCTGTAAGTACTTTGAAAGCTTTAGCAATTTTGTACATTTTCACAGCTTTTCCAATAAAGCTTGCCTCTGAGATAGAAAGCGAGAGACGAGGCACATTATGCTGCACTATTTTTGGCTTTTCAGTGTTTTCTTTGTGTGCCACTCAAATCCAGCAATACAAATGCACAATTATTAGTCATGCCAATAAAGCGCATTAAAACTGATACAGATACGGTTGGAGAGATTACAAAACGTCATCTTCTCATATTTATGAAGAGACGCTTTTGTCCTTGTAATTCCACTACAACAAGGCAACCTCTAAGAATACACTCATTAATTATTGAAAACTATAAAACCTATTTGAGTAACATGAATAATGAGGGCAGAATTGTATTGATTTTCAAAGATGATTCAGCATTGAGACTGCTAATTACTATCACCCATTTGACAAACAAAGACATGGACATCTCTAACTTGGTGTTTAAAAGTTCACACGCTTTTTGAGATGTAGTAGCTGTTCCCATTCAAATTAAACTGTGCTCCTGGTTTTCTCCCTTACACTGAGGTGAATGACAAAGGATAACAAGCCGTTTCAAGATCCTTCGTGTTAACGACTTCGAATTTCGCCTGACAAATAGCTGGCTTGAAAAAAAGAGATGGCGACCACGATGATGAGAAATCTCTTCAGAGCTGCGGTTCATGTGTTTGCACGATAAAGTGATTCAGCAGCTTTTGTTCCTTGACTCTTTTTCTCAGCCTGCTGTCCCCTCACTCTCAGGGTGTCTGATTGGCGGCTGAGTGGGAAGTCAAAGGTCATGTGAAGTCTGACAAAGGGCCCAGGCCAATACAAAAGTTACTAAGTGTGTCAGATGTGGAGGGGGTCCTGAAGGAGACCTCCTGCCTGGTCCCCTAACAAAGAACCATCAGCATGTGAACAGCCACGAGTGTCAGCACTCCGATCCGGTGCTCCTTCCCCCCACAGAGGGCCTCTCTCATGGCATGCCCTCTGTCGCTGCAGGGGGAGCTTGCTGGATAAGCGTTAAATCACTGGCTGGCATAAGGAATCGTGTGTGTTTTGGGCTGGGGGGTTGCTAAATGTGACGGCCACACTGCAATAAAGAACAAACCAAAGTGTGCCTCTTGTTTTCTTTTAAAAACATGGAATCCAAGACGGTTAATTTGGCACTCAGATGGGAAGCCGATGGAACGTTTCCAGAAAAGTTACAAATAAGGATACTTTGCTGTGCTCCTCGCTTAAAAAAGGAAGAAGAAAAAAAAAAAGCTTAGTTTGTGCTTATCTTGGCGAAAGCCGAGTACAAATCACCATAAAGTTTTAACATCTACTCTCGTGTAATGGAAATCAAACAAAGAGACTCGACTTATTTCTCTATTCTCTCATGTTTTCCCCCCGCATCTTTAGTTACAGTGATGAGACTCGAGGGTTGTTTGGTTTTAAGTCGACTGTCAACAAAGCCTAAAAACAACAGAAACTAAAGATCATTAGCTGCCTTTCTGGAGCTGTTCTTAATTATCAAGCCCACACTCTGATTCAATCTAATTGCCCATTAGCAAAACAATTAACTATCATGCTAACATTGACTAGCGCTAAAAGGATTGTAAAGACCCCACATTCCACAGTAGGCTAATGTGATGTTCAGTTTCTTTTTTTTTACTTTTTGGGCAATTATTTTGGATTATGAATGAGAAGTATACTGCAATCATATTTGTACATGCGATAAAGCTCTTAGGGTTTTAAAACTTTAATGAGCACCAAATTGTCTTGTTATACTGATACACTAAAGCACGTCTGGTTTACTATCTGCTCCATCTTTAGCACTGTGGACATTTAAAAAAAAAAAAAAAACACACATACATACTGTTGTTATTGTTAAATAAACTTAAAAATATCGTGTTAATTTAAATAATGCCTGAAATAAAATATAACAATTAGATTTTAAAAAGAAAATAAAAGTTGCCACGGCAACAAGTACTAAAACTACTGAAATAAAATAGACTACAAATCATCAAAAATTAATAAAAAAATAAATATTAAAGCTAATATAAATATTAATAAATACTATTCAGCCCATTTTCACACCCAAGGCGTCACTTAACTGACGCCTTGGGAAGCATTTGGACATGCTTCAATATCTGACGCTTTAGGCGCCCTTTAGCGTCAGTTAGATGACGCCCTAGGATCGCGTGTACCCTACCCCCACCCCACACCTAAACCTAACCGCGTCCTCTAACAGACGCTTTCCTTTAGCGTCAGTTAGATGACGCCGTAGGATCGCGTCATGTAAGTGACGCTAAAGGGCACCTAAAACGTCAAATATTGAAGCATGGTCAAAGGTGACGCCTTGGGGTGAGAATGCGTTGTACTATTTGTATGGAAATGATACTAAAATAACACTACTACCACAAACACACACATATTAGCACTAAGAAAAGCAAATGTATACTTTTATGAATGCCACGGACTTTGACTTGCATGGACAAAAAAAATAAAAATTTAAATACAAAAGTTATACTTAATTTCATGTGCTGCGCCACAAGATTTATATAAAAATCAAACAAAGAGCGTATGTGGCCTAATACAGTTTCATAGCGGTCTTTAAAAAAAAAAAAAAAAAACAGTTAGGAACAGCAGGATCTATATGGTATGACACATATTTTCCTGGATTTTCTAGCCTTAAAGCAACAGACACTGATTTCCTTCTAAATCCACAGAATGCTTGGACAGATAGATGGAATAATGCATAACTGTTATGAATGGACAGGCAGACGACGAATGAGTGCTGAGGTCGGCACACACTCTTAAGCTGACCCAAAGCCATACAGTGTTTGTATTAGACAGAATGGGCAGACTATCACTTCCTCTAGCTATAAAATTATCCCCTTTACCCTCCATTGGAACCAGAAAGATAAACACACTCACTGTTTTTATAGGTGTGTGTGTGTGTGTGGGTCTGGAGTTTTAATTGAACACATTAGGAGGAGAGATAAAGTTACTTGGCTTAACTCAGAGGGGGTTCCGTCACTCTCTGGCTCTTACCATAAATAACTTTTATACAGGAAACAGTCACAGGCCGTAAAGTGGGAATTTCTATGCTTTTATCATTTGCAAGGTGTTACTTAAGAATGTGTTTTTTCTAAAGATCCATTTAGGGTGGAACAATATGTTCTTTCCCTTGTAAATCACATTTAATTTTTAACGTTTGCAACGTGTTATCTGGGGGTGCAGATCTGCAGGCGAGAGTCTTAAACTGCTAAAAAAAAAATCCAAAAATAACATGAAGTGAGTGTGAAGAAGAAACCAGAGAGTATGAAAAAGAGAGTTGGAAAGTAGCGGGGAGAGAAAGTGGCTCTGTTTCTTTGTGTAAGGCGATCCTTCGCTCATAAGAATTTCCACAGAAATCAGGCTGACATTGTGAACACGTGGCGCGCTGCCGTCCCAGGCTCCCCCAAAAAGACCCCCACACATCTGCCAAACCAAGCAGGCTGAGCGAGGGGAACAGGGAAAGGAGGGAGGCTTTAAATCTATTGCATACTGAATGAACCCCCTTCTGAAATATGTCACATTTGAGCCCCCACATGCGCCGAAGTCACCAATGCCCCCAGAAGTGTGCGTGCCTTTGTGCTCTCCGAGAAAAGAAGTGTGTCGAGAAGAACGAACAAAAGGTTGTTTTCCACCCCCCATCTCCAGCACTGTCATTTTTTTGTGAAGTCGTTCTCAGAAAATGGCTTTGAACTAAAAAGACGAATAGCTCAAGTTATTCCTCCATGTTGAACAAAAACCACAGTAAGGAGGTTCCATTTGTCAATATGCAGCTCTGATCAGCTGAAGGAGCAAAAGAGAGTGAATTCCTTCTTAAAATCAGATAACCCACTCAAGATAACCGAGCCGTAATGATCAAAAACAGAAGAGCTGTGTTTTGTGAGCTCTAAAATAAAAACAGAAAATCGTTTTACGAACGTGACATCAGATATAGGCGTAGGTTAATGGCATGCCGACTGAAGCAAGGTATCATTCGGCTACAAAAACAAGTGATCAGGTGGCACAGCAACAGCTGCCAGGCGGACGGGAATCAGCCTCTTCCACAGATTCTGTTGCGCAGACACACTCTTGGTCTGTCTTTTTAGGACAAAAATCAGAAAACAGAACATTCATGTCTGTGTGGCTTGTGAATGTGAGCCGCGTTTGACTGAATATCAAACGGCTGCTTGTCTAAATGTTGGATCTCAGTGTCTTTTTGGTTAATCGCCAATGTGAGACTCCCCTTTTCCTTGATTTATACTTTAAATCTGAGATATTAACAAAAAAAGTTCTTGTCATCATTTACTCACCCTCATAATTTTCCAACACTGGTGTAACTTTCTTGCTCCTGTGGAAAACAAAAGAAGATTTTTGGCACTATTATTGGTATTTTACACTGTGGTCATCGCAAAACTCAAACAAAACCCCATCTCGTGAGATAACATAACTATTTGATGAATTCATATAATGTGATTCGTATGGAAAGCATGAAGGTCCACCCCCAAACCTAGCTGTCTATGGTGTTGGTGTGTACAACAAATGAGTTTGTATAAATTCATATTAGCCACCAATTCACCAAAAACAAAGTATTTATGAATGTGTGAGAGTGTGTTGAACGATGATGATGAGAGGAAACATACTGCACTCTTAAACAGTCAATGTTAAAGCGCATTATCTAATTTTTAGTGTCAAGCTTATTAATTATAAGCGCAGATTGTTGCAGACATATCTCTGATGAGCTGATAAGCCCATCCGCAATTTAGTATTCCCAGACTACGAGATGCTGACAGCACACTTTTTCCATTATACTTTCTAGAAATGGCACATATCATACAGAAAGCATAGCAAGAGATTTCAAACTCTTTGAAATGCCTTGAGTTGCAAACAATTAAATTAAAAGGGAATTTCATCCAAGTTCAGCACATTTTTATCAAGAACCATTTCATAAAGGGATACAATGTTTGAAGATTTTACATACAATCTTCTGTGGAACAAGATGAAGAATATACTTTGTAAAATGTCAGAGTTTTTGTAAACAGAATATAAATCAGTGCAGTTCAGTGTTGTTTTGAACCCCAATTGACTTCATTGCATGGGCAAACAGTAAAACTATTCTTAAAAAAAACTTTTTTTTTTTTTTTTCCCTGAAAGGGAAAAAAAAAAATCATACAGGCTTAGAACAACATGGGATTATTTCATGCACATGCACAAACATTTTAATTGTAAAGGGTTATTCTATGACATCTGATAGCAAAATAGCTTTTTGGTTTGTGTAAGGACCTTTTTAAAAGTTAACATGGAGATTGTGGGAGGGCAGATTTCTCTCCATGACTCATGTGGAAGAAATATATCTTGCTCAAGTATAAACAGAGAGTGAATGATCGAGATCTGCAAACTATTTCTAAACAAACGCACGTGTGCATTCCGTATGTCTTCGAGAATGTCTTATTGCGTAAATCTCAAACTCTCCTTGGGCGCAACCCCCAAAATGTAAGACATGAGTTAATAAAGGTTTCATGAAGGGCACATGCCAAATGATTATGACCTGCCACGAACCGAGAGAAAGCTGAGCAAGACAGAGGAAGTGAAATACGGGAGGGACGGTTTGCAGAGCAAAGAAAGCTCGGTATGAGAAATAAGGAGGAAGGGGGATTAGTTACCACACAGCGGCAGATGCTCGCGTGCCTTTACAAACACCCACGGTGCCCTCTCGACCCGTGGCGCCGGAGAATTCCGCGGTGATCCCCTCCTCCCTCCGCGCTCCGCTTCACCGCCGGTTTCCACGGCCCCTCTGCGAATTGCGACGTCCCACCTGCCATGCTCCATTGTGCGCGCGATCCTTTTTCATTTCAATGACAAAGTTAATTCCCCCTCCCTATCTTCAGCCCGGGGTGACTTTACGACCACAGCTTGAAAATGCATCTAAAAAAAAAAAAAAAAAGCCATCTGATGAGGACATATGATGCAGGCAGATTTCAACACCCGCTTACATTGTAGGCCACGTTTGCTTAATTGGGCTGCTGCTGTAAAACTATTTACGTTTATTATAGCCTATAACTACATTCAACTGTTTGGTCACTTTACGAACAAAGTAACACACCTGTCAACTTTTAAAGTCAAAAACGTGAAGACAAAGGCTTAATCAATAGTTTAATATAGCTGCGTAATTTGGTTCCCATAGCCTAAGCTACTTTAAAGGAGTAGTTCACTTAAAAAAAAAAAAAAAAAAAAAAAACTTTTGCTGATAATTTAGGCTAGTCACCCCCATGTCATCCAAGATGTCGATGTCTTTCTTTCTTCAGTCGAAAAGAAATTAAGGTTTTTGGTGAAAACATTCCAGGATTTTCTCCATATAATGGATTTCATTGGGAACCAAACGGTTCAAGGTCCAAATGAGAGTTTCAGTGCAGCTTCAAATGGCGACACCAGATTGTATACTTTTATGAATTTCAATTTAACGACACCAGACGATGAATAACTTGGGTCTAATTATAAGTGATAAGTAAATTATCAGCAAAAGTTTTTTTTTTTTTTTTTTTTTTTTTTAAAGTTAACTACTCCTTTAAGAGAACTCCACAGAAAACCACAACATACAAATCTATAAGCCTACACTTTTGCAGAGCTAGCCTATCTCATGCACTTAATTCTAGTTTGAAAATAGCATATGTGATTAGCATCCCAACTTGATTATGCGCATCTGCTTGGGCACATGCGTCTTCATGGCGTGTGAATAGGCTAAACCACCCACTTGTTTAAAACACACTGACTCGAACTTTGTTGAGCAAGAAACCTGACAAAGAAGTAATGAAATTACATTTCAAAGATGACTTTCACACGGAAAGTCTTCCGAATGGATAACAAACAGTAAATTGCTTAAGTAAAACATGTAGGTAACGTTGAGTGTTGTGTGACAAACGCCTGAGGTTTAGATGTTAAGAAAGCAGTCACCTGCACTTTGGCTCTCTGGGAACAACAGTTAAATGACTAATTGAAAATGATGACACGGTCTTGACTACATGCAGAAAACACGAACTAAAATATTACATTTGCTTACAAAAAACAGTGATTGAGGGTCACTGCTATGTTGAGCAGTTTCACCGAGAACAGCTTAAGACTTCAGCTGGCCCACGGCAGATGGACAGCCACAGGTCACAGGACCGAATTTCAATGCATTCTCACGGTGCATCTCCATACGGCACACGTTCTGTTTTATCAGAACGCATCTACAAACATAGACATTCGATTAAACTCTTAGTGAATTTGTTGTAGTATTTAAACAGACGATTTGGGCGTGCGCTGAATGAGTAAACTACACATGCGTTACGCGCAAAGGAACCTTATGTATGACGTTAAAATAGGATAATTTAATATATATAAAAACATACAGTGATATCCACTTCTAGCTGCTAAAAGGTGTTTCTCGCACTCGCAGGACTGACTTATATGCACAAGAGTTTGGGTTTTCTGGACGATTGGCCGTGATGGCCATATGGCCGTGAAACATCCAGAAGCTCATGTTTGCTTTTTGTTTGTGGGTGAATGCGCATAATGATGCTAATGCGGCGGAATCAGAGATCGTGAGTCGTAAAGTGGCATTGTGCACGGGGGCCGGGTGTGACCTCAGTGATAAATCACATTGACTGCGGGTTAAGGGAGGTTGGGGGAATCCTTTTCACAGCGCGCGATTCGCCACGCGCGCAAACTTCTCCAGTGAGACACAATAGCGCGCTGATATCCTCCAGTTACCCTTCATCCACAGAATTCTAGCTGCGTGGTTTAGACATTTTATTACAAAATTCGCTAAGTATGAAAACTACTGGCTGGATATAGTGCTTATAGCCTATTTTTTTCTTTTTTTTTTTGTTCCCCTACATTTTTCTTACTCAAGTTTATAAAATGATTGGTGCAATAAATACGATTTTAAATATTAGAACACTGTAAAAGTGAAGCCAAAGTGAAAACATGCAGGGATCGATGTCGACCACTTGTTTGTAAAATGAACTGAAACTCTGGAAACGACAGCATTATAGGTGAAATAGGTGGAAACAAATGTGTTATAATGATGAAAATATTTCTATAGTGGGAAGTACCCAAAGTGTGCCGGGGTGACTCAAGAAAGTTTGGTCTTGAATAAATGTCCTTTTATCTATTGTTAAGGCACACTTCTAAAACTCTGTCCTCCTCATGGCGAGATCTGTTTGCCAGCTCCACCTCAATCACTGCTCTTTCTTTCCTTCATTGCCTTTTCTTTTCTTTTCATGGATGTACTGCCGTGGGGCGAGGAGGGGAGGCTGGAGTTTGGAGAGGGTGGGGGCCACAGTCTGAGGTGGGCTGCAAGGGGCCAGTCAGTGTTCTCAGAGTCACAGACAGAGCACACACACACACAAGGAGCTGCGCCTCCCACACACCCGCGCACCAACTCACACACAGTCAGACGAAGAGGAAAGTGGATGTGTGCAGCACCAATACCGCGTCTTGACGCGTTCTCCGAGGCGCTGAAAACACACAGAGAGGGGAAGTGCTGGATCCTCGACTCCATTTGCATCTGAGGATTTATCATGCTTTAATTTACACCGAACAAACGACCAGCCGGTTTTCTCTGTGTGCGGAATTGCCCACGGCTTCAAAAATGGGGACAACTAAATACTCCAACGAAAGGAATGTACTGTTTTGCAAGATGCTTCTGAAACTTATACTTCTGGCGGTCGTGGCGCACAGAGTTTCAGGGAAGACTTTAAAATACAAAGTTTCGGAGGAGCAGAGAGTCGGGACTGTGATTGCCAGACTGAAAGAGGATGTAGCCGGTATTTTATCCAAACTCCCGAGCTCCGTGTCTCCGCGCTTCCGCGCGATGCAGAGAGGCAGCACCCCTCTACTTTCCGTGCGCGAGGAGGACGGAGAGATCAGCATCGCCACCAAAATCGACCGCGAGAAGCTCTGCGAGAAAAACTTGAACTGCACTATCGAGTTCGACGTGATCACGCTTCCCACGGAATACCTCCAGTTGTTTCACATTCAAGTGGAAGTGTTGGACATCAACGACAACGCTCCGCAGTTCTCGCGCGCCATAATCCCCATAGAGATATCCGAGAGCGCGTCTGTGGGCACGCGCTTCCCTTTGGATAGCGCGTTGGACCCGGATGTCGGGGACAACGCGCTACACACCTACTCGCTTACTCGGAATAACTTTTTCAAAATCGATATCAGGACGAGAACGGATGGCGCAAAGTATGCAGACCTTGTTGTGATGAGGGACCTTGACAGGGAAACACAGTCCAGCTACCAACTACAACTCACAGCGTCAGACTCTGGCGTGCCGCCGAAATCTGGTTCAACACTGCTTAAAATCAGCATATCTGATTCCAACGATAATAGCCCGGCGTTTGACGAGCAGGCTTATGTGGTCAACCTCCTAGAAAATTCATCACTGGGCACGCTACTAGTGGACTTGAATGCCACAGACCCAGATGAAGGCAATAATGGGAAAATAGTGTATTCTTTCAGCAGTCACGTGCCACCCAAAATCCTGGAGACATTTAAAATTAATCCAGATAATGGCCACATCACTCTAATTAAAAAAGTGGACTACGAAACTACTTCCTCATATGAAATAGATGTGCAGGCCCAGGATATGGGTCCCAACTCCATTCCAGGCCATTGTAAGATAATCATCAAAGTGGTTGATGTCAACGACAACAAGCCAAAAATCAACATCAACCTTATGACTCAGGGTAAAGAGGAGGTGGCCTACATCTCAGAGGCCTCCCCTGTCGATACCTTCATCGCATTAGTGCGCGTGGATGACAGCGACTCAGGTCTAAACGGCGAGGTTGTGTGCCGTCTTCATGGCCACGGGCATTTCCGCTTGCAGAAGACCTACGAGAACAACTACATGATTCTCACAAATGTGTCGCTGGACCGTGAGAAGCGCTCTGAATATAGCCTGACGGTGATCGCTGAAGACCGCGGCTCGCCAAGCCTATCCACCATCAAACACTTCATAGTGCAGGTGCAGGATGAAAACGACAACCCTCCTCGCTTCGAAAAGAGCCGGTATGAAATCTTCAAGTCTGAGAACAATTCGCCGGGGGCATACCTGACGTCAGTGGTGGCCACCGACCCGGATTTGGGCTCTAACGGTCAGGTGACCTATTCAATTGTGGAGAGCCAGGTTCAAGGTAGCTCTATTTCAACCTATGTGA
This sequence comes from Pimephales promelas, assembly GCF_988280905.1. Lineage (NCBI taxonomy): Eukaryota > Metazoa > Chordata > Actinopteri > Cypriniformes > Leuciscidae > Pimephales > Pimephales promelas. Next base: position 28,077,468 of record NC_142777.1, read on the forward strand.
CCATTGACCCATCCAACGGGGCTGTGTACGCGCTCCGAAGCTTTGATCGGGAAGAAGTTGGCCGTCTTTCGTTCACCGTGCAAGCGAGGGATGGCGGAGGCCCAGTTTCGCAGAGCAGCAATGCCACGGTTTTCCTCACTGTACTAGATGAAAATGATAACGTACCCATCATTGTTGCTCCACTACTAATAAACCACACAGCTGAGGTGCCATTATGGAGGCATGCTGAGGCTGGTCATCTGGTGACAATCATAAAGGCCACAGATCGTGATGCAGGGGCCAACAGCGAGTTGACTTGCTCCATAGTTGGTGGTAATGATGAAGGACTTTTTGTCATTGACCCACGTAGATGTGAGTTACGAACCAACGGAAGCGTTGAGGCCTCTGGGCGTGAGGGATTTGATCTCGCAATCCTAGTACAAGACAGAGGGGCATCGATTCGGCTCTCTGCGAGGGCCGTTCTGCACGTTAGTCTGCGGGACTATCCAGAAAGCTACTCCCTGAACCCTTCAGACATAAACAACCAATCGGCTCTAGACGTATCTATGATCATTATCATTTCCCTCGGTGCCATCTGTGGTGTACTTCTCATCGTTATGGTGATGTTCGCAACCAGGTGCTCGAGAGAGCAGAAGGACCCAAGACATTCCTATAACTGCAGAGTGGCTGAGTCCACCTACCAAAACCATCCCAAAAAACCTGCTCGGCAGATCCACAAGGCCGATATCACATTGGTCCCTACTGTAAATGGGACCCTGCCTGTGAGGGCCCATCCTCGCTCCCCGTCAGCCTCACCTGCTCCAGAGAGTCGCCAGAGCCACCACAGCCGCCAATCACTCAACAGCCTGGTCACCATCTCCTCCAATCACGTGCCAGAGAACTTCGCCCTAGAGCTTGCTCATGCCACACCCCCCGTCGAGGTAAAAAAAATTTGTTCAGTAACTATTCAAAGTGAACTCTGTTTATTCCTATTTAATTCCCCCTAAACCTGTTACAATACCCAATGTTTGTTTTATTTATAGCATGTTTATTTGTACGTATAGCCATAGATTGTTTCATCATGCTTAAGTATCCATCCATATCATTCCCTCATTCACCCCACCAATCCCCTCCCCTGTCCACCCGATCACTACCATGGTTTGTTTGTATTTGTGTTGGTTTGCTGTCTGGTCTGCCATTATTCATTTTTATTTCCATTTTTTTTCTTTCTTTGTTTGTTTCCCGCCCTGTTTCCTTTTCTTTTTGGCTATAGCAAGTCTCACAGCTTCTGTCCATACTTCATCAGGGCCAGTACCAACCCAGACCCAGTTTCCGTGGCAACAAATACACCCGGAGCTACAGGTAACCAATCACTTCAGCCTGTTGCCGCCTTTAACAGACCGTCCTACAGAGGGTTCAAAGTTCTAGTCCGTGAGAGTCTGGACACCCTGGAGTACTTTAGTAATAGATGCTGACCATAAATGAAAGCTGCATCATGTTAGCAAGTCAACTGCCCTTTGAATAACCCCTTTTTTGTTTATGCATTAACTGCTGCCTCCTTAAGAGGCCCATTTTTTTTTTCACAGCACCAATAAATTAAAAAGTAAAAAAAAAAAAGTGTGATAGTGGATATACAGCAGCTAAGTCAAAGCTATTGTAATAGCCAATTTTGTTTGTTCATTGTCCCTAGGTACGCTTTGAATGAGATGGATAAGTTCAGCCTGAAGGACAGTGGACGAGGGGATAGTGAGGCAGGAGACAGTGATTGTGAGATGGGGAGGGAGTCTCCTCTTCTTGGAGAAGGCTTCAGTGAGCTCTTCACTC